>NC_133656.1:204064987-204373087 GCF_009905375.1 Apium graveolens | reverse complement strand
CAACCATCAGAACATACCACACATACTTCTATACCTCAACCCTCTCTCAGAACATATCTCAAAACTTATCTCACACCTTCACAGACAACTCAACCTTCATCCTCAACACCTACTGTGAAGCCTTCATCTTCCAAGCCCAAGAGGACAAAGACTATTCCTCAGACACCACAGAAGAGAAGGAGGATTGTTCTGAGAGATTAGTCTGATAGTGAGGAACATGTTTCTGCATCAGAACCTGTTGTAAAGAAGCTGAGAAGGTTCCTTCTCAGAAGGATTCTGGAATTGAGGGATCTAAGCTTCTCAAAAGGCTTAGAAGAATGACTTCTACTGAACCTCCCAAGGAATCCCCACCTTCAAAGAGATACAAGAAACAGAGAGCAAAAAGGCCAGCTTCAGATGATGAGGAAGCAGCAGCTAAGGAAGGAGATCAGGAATCTCTGATCTCAAAAGAACCAGAATTTGCTGAAGCTATTGCATCTCTCTCTTCATTGTCCCCAACTCAGGAAGCTGCTAGGCAAACACACCATCTGTGTCTCCTGTACATGAAACTGTATCTCCTGTAGACCCAGGCACAAGTGCTGAAATTGATATTCACAACCTGGTTGTGCCTGAGGTTCTCTACTTAGAAGCTCCAACATCAATTAATCCATCAACAACACCTGTTAGTGATGTTAATCAAACTCCAGAATTGTCTGCAACACCTTCTCTACATCTCGATGTTGATGATCAGAATATAGGTGAGCATCAGGATATGGCTGTTGATCAGAACTTGGAAAACAGATCGGAAGTTAGAGGATGATGTTGTGGCCTCTATTGCTTCTCATACTGTTGTTTTATCAGAAGATGCTGATTCTGTCAGTTCTGATGCTTCAAATGCTGATGTTACTGGTGATGCTGCTATTAATACAGATGCTGATGCAACTGGTCCTTCAGGACATGCACCTCAACAAACTGTTCATAAATCTAAACTAGTTAAGAAGTTTGTTACAAGACTAGCACCAGTACCTTGGAGTGAAACTCCTAGAGGGCATGAGTGGACTAAGGAATGGAACTCAGTTACCTTTGTTCCATCTGAAAAGATTCTTGCTGAGCACTTGGCAAAAGCTGATGAAATGTTAATTAATGATGATTTCAAGACACAGCTTCGAGTCACTGCATTGAGTACTAGACATCTGCAAGGTCTCCATTCAACAACTCATGCAGAGTTACGTCAAGTTAAGGAAGAATTGCTCAAGCAAGATATGACTAGGACACTTGATAAGAAAAAATTCTTCCAACCTACCTTTGACAGAGTTACTTACATTTAGAAGACCCAAGAGAAGCAACAATCTCAGATTGATGATATTTTGAAACATCAAGCTTCTCAGCAATCACAACTCGATGAAATCCAAGCCTCAGTGGAATTGCTTGTCTCTCTTCTCTTACCTGCTGATGCCAAAAAGGGGGAGAAAGTAATTAAGTCCAGATGCAAAACTGTTAAGACACTGAAGGGGAAGGATGATGAAAAAGATGACCAGAGAAACTCTAGAATGGGTAGAGGTCATAGTCAAGGTATAAGTTTCTTATCAAGAAGAGCTGAAATTTCAAGTCATAGGACAAGTTCTGATGCTGGAAAAAGAATTACTTCTGCTACTGGTAAAAGGATAAGTTCTGATGAACTTCTGGATCTTGATGAAGAAATATCAAGACAATTATTTCTCAAGGAGAATCCAGGAATGGACTTGGAAAGTCTGATGGAAGAAGAAGCTAGACTTAAGTCAGAAAAGGTCAAATCTAAATCTGAAGCTTCTGTGGGTAAAACGAAACTTCCAAAGGTCAAAGGCATTGTGATAAAAGAAAGAACAAATCCTGAAGAAACCAAGGCTAAATCACAATTGCAGATAGAACCAAGGTCCAAGGGCAAAGAGAAAGTTGGTGAACCTATCAAGGTTTATGTGCCTCCTGTGGATGAAGAAATTACTGTTGAAGATGCTGATCTTGCTCTGACTTCAAGAAAAGTTTCTAAGACAACCTCTGACATTGCTCGAGTTGTTCAGAGTCAAGATATGGTTAGTTCTGATATCTCAAAGAAGCGAGTAACCTCTGACATAGCTCAAGTTAACTTGATATCAGAAGATAAATCAAAGAAAACCTCTGACATTGCTCATGTTAAACCTTCAAAGATACTCCTACCAGGATTCACCAAAGCCAAATAGACTCAACCTTTGAAGACTGCTGTAAGTGGTTTTGAAGCAAGAGTGGTTACTGGAAAGGAAACAAGAGATAAAACTGGATTGGGTAGTGCTGATAAAAGAAGAATACAGAACACAACCAATGATCCAACTTCCTTAAGTGAACCAGGTATTGGAGAAACTCCTGAAAGATTGAATCAACTAGAATCTGTACAGATGGTTTACCATACCTACTTGAAAGAACACATCTTGTTGTATTTCATGACAGATGGTAAGGTTTATCATATAAGGGAAAATGCCATTCCACTGAAGTATTTTGAAGAACTGGAACATGTATTATTCTTACTTCAAGTAAATGACAAAATAACAGAAAGTGCTGCAAACTATTTGAAGAGTCAAATTCAGAGACAGAAAAGGCTTTATTCTGTTAAGTCTGACATCACATATCTTCCAAAGTACAGAGATCACAAGGGTGATATTGTTCAGATGAAGCCTAACTCTGCTAAGATCATAACTACCTTTCTGGGTTAGAAGGCTATGAAATTCAATCTTGAGTCTGACAGGGCATATTTGATCAGATTGGATCAGGACATAAGGAAATCTAAAATTAATGATCTCAGGGCTGCAATCTTTCAAACTGGTGAAGATTCTGCAGAACTTAAAGATGCTAAAAGGAGGATGATTGATGAACTCATATATGCTGAGAGATGTTTGTTAAAGAATTATCTCAGAACAACTCCTGACATCAGAGAGATCAGAAAATGAAGCCAAGTCAAGATCTACAACTGCTCAAATCCTGATATGAATACAGACTGAAGTTGTTATCAGAAGTTAAAGTTGGTAAAGCTTTAAGGACTGTAAGTTGTAGTTATCTAGTCAAATTCTCATGCATTTGTACTTAATGTTTTTGACATCATCAAATATCTGTTAAACTTGTATATTATGCTAATTTACAAGTTGGGGGAGATTGTTAAATATATTTGATAATGTTATGTCTAATATGATTTATGTTTAGTTTTCAGATCTTACTTAAACAGGACAAATCAGTACTTAACTGAAATCAACACTTATACTGAAGTCAGAACTTAAGTTGTCAGTACTTAAGTTTCAGGAGATATTTATCAGAAGATAATATCAGGACTTAAAGGAAAGGTTCAGATAAGGAAGGCAGCTGATTGAAAGGAAAAGAAGATCAAGACAAACGTAAGAAGAGATATGCATGAAGAAGGAATTCCGTGAAGAATGGAATACTTGGAAGAAAAGATATCTAATTGATATATTTTAGGAAGCAGAATTATATTCCATATCAATAAGCGATTATCTTGTAACTGTGTAGTATATAAACACAGACATAGGGTTTATACTATAAGTGTTATCATTATCGAGAAAATTATTAATTGTAACCCTAGCAGCTCTCGTCATATTTGTTCATCACTGAGAGAGGACAGTTCCATACTGTAACAGAGTTTATTATTTTGAATAAAGTTTGTTTTCTGTTACTTGAGTTATTAAAGTTCGATTTGATTGTGCTATACACTGTATTCACCCCCCTCTACAGTGTGTGTGACCTAACACACTATTATTCTGTTCGTTCTATTGTCAAATTGATGAGAAGCGAGTTGGCCGATTTTCTTCTTGAACATCGCCGGATTCCATGGGTTTTTTGCCGGAATCCGGGTTTCTTTATTGAATAATCGATGTTGTTGCCACCTCTGAGTTGCTGGGTTAAGGGCGAACGGGTTATTGCGAAGAATGAAGTCAAACATCGCTGATTGGAGCCCTGTCGGAGCTTCGCCGGATTCCAGGCCGTCGCCGAAATCTGGTGAATTTCCGGTAGGGTTCGTGTGTTCTTGGGCACCCGAAAATCGACCCATTAACCCGTTTCTTTGACCCGGTTTTAATCCTAAAAACCCCGAATCCATTTTCAATTCAATTTGTCCAATTTCTGTTTTTAAAATAATTCAAAAATCCTATTTTTAATTTCCGAAAAATTCATTTTTATTTTGAAAATTAATATTTTAATTCAAAAATAAATCCAAATTATTTAATTAATTAATTTTTGTTGATAATTAATTATTTAATTAGTCAATTAATTTAAATATTAATTGATTAATTAATTTAATTAGTTATTAATTAATTTTAATTGATTATTTAATTAGAATTAATTATTTATTATTGATTTAAAAATTCTGAAAAATAGTTTCGAGCTTTAAAATATTATTTTAAATTATTTTCCAGGCTCGATAATTATTATAAAATTATTTTCGGGTGTTCGAGCCCTATTATTTAATTATAAATGATTTGGAGACCCGTTTTAATTCCGAAAAATGTTGAAAAATTCATAATAAATCAACCGTTCGTCCGTTTAATACGAAACAAACGCCTCTAGACTTAGAAAAATATTCCGCTTTCATTAAAAATACTTTCGAGACCCAAATCCTTTTGTTTCGAAAGGTCGCTTGTTTTACGAATCATTCTGAGTCGATTATTGATCGATAAATCATATTTTTGATCCGATTTCTATTTTAAACGTATTGAGTCGAACCTTTTGGTGAACCGAGTCATATGTGATATGAATTATGTGATACATGAGTTATGTACTTACGTGCTATGTGAATTATGTGCATATGTGGATCAAAAGTCCTGTGTTTGTATGTTATAATTATGTGTGGGCTATCGTATGGGTAGATGATAAGCTTTTGACGCGCAGTTCGTCGAGTGATTATCGTTTAGACAATTAAAGCTATATCTTTTAATTATAGATGCGAATCATTCGAGTTGATCAGGAAAATATGTTGGATAAAGAATAAGATGGAATGGTATTGGGTAGCTGACTTCTAGTAATCATAGGAGCAGCATATCAGTAAAGTGTTGGAAGGAAAGACGATGATGTTTTGAGACAGAATGTCAGAATTGATGCGTCATTGCGAGCTGTTAGCATCAAAGTTCGGATTGATATCTAATTTGATATGACATCAAAATGAATATTAATATCAAGAGTTGAGTTTTGAATAAAGTTTATGATTCATTCTATAATCATTGTTTCATATTGTTGTTGTTGTTTACGATATTTTTATAAACACTGTTTTACGAGTTCTATTCTCGTCAATATTCAAAGTATTGCTGAAGCATTTCGCTCAAAAAAATCAAAATTGTTTCGAATATAATTAAGGCATCAATTATGGGGTTCCTCAACTAAATTTTTATGATTCAGTAATTATGAGTTTTAAATGTTCTGCGCTATTGCAGATGTCGGTTTTATATCAAAATGACCCTATATATGCTATAATAATCTTGCTGAGCATTTCTTCCTCTCATACTTGCCTGCTTTTAAATTTAACCTCCAGTGAGGATTCGCTTGCGCTGTTCAACTGCGTAATTCAAGGAAGCAAAGAAGAAGCTCTTGGAAGGTGGCTGGTCCAGGGTTTGTGGGCTAGTGTAAGTTTTATTGTATAAAGTTGTTTATATTATATTATATTATAGTTGTGTATTTTATTTGGGCCTAGTATACTTCATTTCGAAGTTATACTAGTGGGTTTAGTTTTGAGTTGAAATTTGTTGAAAAGAGTTTTAAAAGAAAGTGAAAATTTTATTTATGGAATTTGGATATCTTGTTTCTAGAACTGTAACCTGAAAAGATCCTGGATTAGTTTGGGGTCATTTATGCTAAATATCTTTCGCTGGCATTTAATTATTGATTAAACAGGTTGATTTGGATTGAGGTTTTATAGTGATGACCAAATCCCCTGACCCCAGATTTGGGGGCGTTACAGTAATTGGCACTTTGTAATCCATTTCTTTGGAAGTTTTTTCAATTCGGGTCTATATTATGTTTCCTTGTAAGTTGCACCTGTAACTTTGAATTTCGCTTTGTTTTAAATCCATGGACAGTTTTAACTTTTATATTAGAGGTAAAATCAAAAAATTTTGGTCTACAAGAACAAATCACCGGATCCTTCGATTTCCCAATCTAAACCTACAAATAAATACATGAATTTATTGCAAATAACAAGAAAAACTACATGTAATATCAAATTTTATGAAAAATGCCGGAAATCAGACCCCCAATTCGAAATAAGAATCCTATTATTGAGTTTAATTTTTATTTTAGCGGATATAAATCGGCATATTAAAGATTCGATCCAGGATTCGATCCGATAAAAAAAATCTAATTATAAATGGAGCGAATATTTAATAGGCCGGTCCATATTCGCTAAAATAAAAAATTAAACCCGATTTTAGGATTCTTATTTCGAATTGGCGGTTTGATTTTCGGGCATTTTTCATGAAATTTGATATTACAAATAGCTTTTGCTTGTTATTAGCAAATGGGGCTGAAGATTCGGTCGGTTCGGTTCAAAACCGGTGAAAGGCATATGTCATAGCCTATTTGTTTATTCGAGGATTTAACTCAACTCAAATAAGGATGTAACTAGTAAATAGTGGTTCTATCGTCATAGAGATCTCTCAAAGTAACATATGTCAAAGGATTAAGCAACATTGTTCTTCTACAGACTTTATGACTTAATTTACTAGAATAAGCTCAAGAAATTGATCAAGCCTCAGTGATATAAATCAAGATTGTGGATTTAATCAAGTGACAGTGATCTCGTCAGGGTATCAATTAATTACAAGGATTTAGTCTGAAGAAAATCAAGAGTATCAAAGTCAAGGCATGAAGAAACGTCACGGAAGTTAGTCACTCATGAACCAGACAGTACATCGAGTGTCAATATTGAAGTGTGGAATTGATTCATAATTATCAGAAGATTTTCAGCATAATGGTTGATGTTCAAGAGTAGTATTAATTCTCTATTAATTAATTAAGTCGTATAATTTAATTAAGAAAATAAATTATATCTGCAAAGATTAATTTATTGATTAATTGAATTAATTAATTCTGAATTAATATTATGTATTTTCAGAATTAATTTTGAATTAATATTCTATATTAATTCAGCAAGACTATCTTTTGTATTAGCAAGACAATCGGTATGACAATCAATAGTCATACCGAAAGTCATGCCAGTTCATTTGATTGTCTTGCCAGTTCAAATGGATTGTCTTGCTGAAAGTCTTTCTAGTTCAAATGAATTGTCTTGCCGAAAGTCTTTCTGGATCAAGTGGATTGTTTTGTTTACTTAACAACAGCAGCTGATTTTTCAAGAAGAAAAATTGAATACAACCAACTACTCAAGAACACAGAAAGAAAAACAGAAAGCAGTGAACTTAATATTCTCAACTGCAATATCTCAGGACATTCATTTCTAGTATTTATTGTTAAATCTTAACCACTAGAAATCCTTTTCTTGTTCTTGTGTAACTATCTAGCGGATCAAAATCCCTAGAACTTAATCTCAAATTGCATTTAGCATTTGATCCTTTTTATTACAAAAATAGAAAAATTTCATGTCAAATTTATTCTAGATTTGGAATAATTTATTTGAGATTAATCCCTTGTAAACGATACCGTTGTTGTAACACCTTTCAAGTTTAATAATAATTTTATTTAACTTGAATTTTGTTTCACCTTTTTTTATTCCGCATTTTATTCGATTAAACGGTATTGTTTGTATTCAACCCCCTTCTACAAACATATTGAGACCTAACAATTGGTATCAGAGCCTTCTGTTTAACGAACAAATCAAGATCCTAGACTTTTGTGATTCTTTCACTCCTTGAATTTTTATTTACTCAAAAATTCATAATGACTACACAAAAAGTTGGAACCGTTAAAATTCCACTATTCGATAAAGAAAATTATGTTATGTGGAAGAAGAAGATGCTATTGTTTTTACAAGTTGCAAATTCCAAATATCTGGAAGTGTTAAAGAAGGGTCCAAAAATTCCGATGGTTATTGAACCAGAGGTAATAGAAAATGATGTGGTGATTATCAAAGCTAGAACTTATGTGAAAGATCCTGAGGATTTTTCTCCTGTTGAAAAAGAAGAAGCCTCCCTGGATGCTAGCCTTCAATTAATTTTAGTAGATTCCCTTGATCCCTTGATGAATAGACATGTGATGAACTGTAAAGATTCCAAACACATCTGGGAAACTATTGAGGTGATTAATGAAGGCACAGAGGAAGTTAGGGAGAACAAGTTAGAAATCCTAACCTCTTAGTATGAATACTTTAAATCCAATCCAAGAGAAGTAATCACTGAAGTGTTTGAGAGGTACAATGCATTGATCAACAACCTGAACATTAATGGTAAATACTATTCCATCAGGGAGGTCAACAAAAAGTTCCTTTTAACACTGCCAACTCATCTCGAACATAGAATCACTGCCATAAGAGAAGCAAGAGATCTGAGTAAGATTTCTTTGGAAAGGCTCTATGGTGTGTTAAAGACTTATGATTTGGAGCAGATTCAGCAGAAGGAAGTCTACGGGAAAGGAAGAGTGGTCAGCATGCCTACTGCTCTAGTAGCTGAAGAACAACAACAACAACCACAATATCAACAACAATCTCAACAGTCAGAAAGAATGGTACAGTCTTCCAAGGTTGAAGAAAATATGATAGTAGCAGAATTTGATCCTCCTACTACAAATCAATCAGGAGATGATTTTTATTCCTTGGAAGAACTGGAGCAATTGGAAGATGAGTCAATGGCCCTGATTGTCAAGAGATTCTCCAATGTCAGATTCAAGAGGAATCCCAAGTTCAAGTACAAGTCCAACTACAACAGATTCCAGAAAGGTGGATCTTCATCCTCTAACACCAGCAGTGGTGGGTACAAAACAGGGATGGTTGATCGAAGCACCATTCGATGCTTCAACTGCAATGAGTTGGGACACTTTGCCACAGAATGCAGGAAGCCAAAACAAGTTAGGAAGAACTCTTATGATTCTAATCAGAAGAGTAAATCTGAAAGGGCTTACCTGGCAAAGGGAAGAAGCTGAGATGATACTGACAGTGAAGATGAAGAAGTTGAGAATCTTGCTCTCATGGCTAGTGATGCAAACACCTCATCGTCAAGAAAAGAGGTAAAATTTACTGATGCTGAATTAGTTTATCATCTAGGAGGTTCCTTAGATTGTGCTCGTCGTGATAATGAAATGTTAAATCAACAAATCAAAGACCTTGAGAAAGAGGTCAATGAATTAAGATTTGTGCACATTAATCAAGATAAATTAAAAGAACAAGTATCTTTTCTAGAGAATAGAGTTGACTGTTATAGACAACTCGAAACTATTCTCAAAGACAAGATCACCGGTCTTGAGGCTAAGGTTAAAGCTTACTTTAATTCTTGTTCAAAGTCCAAAGAGTTTTACAATAAGCAAGCTGTTAATCAAACATCTGGAATAGGTTATGATTACAATGTTGCTATTGGAAAATTAGGCATAAACTCCCCTCCTCATGTCTGTGCTAAAGGTAGGGAAGTACCACATGTGCTTAAGGGTGTTGATGAATCCCTCTATAAAGAATCAATTGCTGAACCATTTGATGAGACCTCATCTATTATTCAAGAAGAAATCCGTGCTGAAGATCTTGCTAATGAGAAAGTTGTTTCCAAGTCAAGTGTGTCAAAGGTTCCAGTCAAAGTTGTGAAAGCAACTGAGACTAACTCAGACACACATGAGTTGGATAACACAAATGCCATGTCTACCATGCATAAGTTGCCTATTGTTAATCCCTCTCATAAAGCATGTGGTGTTCCTGATTGTATGTCTTGTGCTTTTAATTTGATGTATGCTTATTTTAATGGTAAGCATGTTTCTAATGATAAGACTACTCCTCGTCAGCATGTGAATAATAGGAAGCATGATAGGTCTAAGACTACTAGTCCTCCTAAAGTTAGAAAGGAGACATTTGTGCCTAAGCCTAAACAAAAATTTATCAAGGCTGTTCACAAGGTCAAATGTCCAGTCATTGAGAAAGTTGAGAACATTAAAGTTAAGAATGTTGTTTTGCCTGATAAAGGCCAATTTTACAAGTATGCCGGACCCAACCAAGCTTGGGTTCCGAAGAAGGTCTAATCCATTTGTATTGTAGGGCATTAAACAGGTACAACCGGTAGTGTGGATTCTTGACAGCGGATCGTCAAGACATATGACCAGAGATAGAGCCCTGCTATCAAATGTGGTTGAGAAAGCTGGCCCAGTGGTTACCTTTGGAGATAACAGCAAAGGTTTAACTGAGGGATATGGCTGTTTGCTAGCTGGAAATGTTATCATTGAAAATGTGTATGTTGTGCAAGGACTTGAACACAATCTGCTTAGCATTAGTCAATTCTGTGACAACGACTACAATATTTTATTCGACAAGTTGAAGTGTCAGATTCTGCACAAGAAAAATGAAAAACCGTCCTTGATGGGAATCCGGAAAGGAAAGCTATTCGTAGCTGACATGAACTCTGAAAGCAATCTGAAGTCAATTGTTTCTATGCAAAGGCATCGTTAGATGAGAGTTGGCTATGGCACAAGAGACTTTCTTATCTTAATTTCAAAACAATGAATTCTCTTGTCAAAAGAGAATTGGTCAGAGGTCTGCCTCAGCTGGAATTCTCCCCAGAAGGACTATGTGAGGCTTGCCAGAAAGGAAAGTCAAAGAAAGCAAGTCACAAAGGCACTGACACATCCTCCATAACTGGTGTTCTGCAATTATTGCACATGGATTTATTTGGACCAGTTAATATTCTTTTGATGTCAAATAAGTGTTACTGTCTTGTGATAATTGATGACTATTCCAAGTATACGTGGGTTTTATTCCTTCACTCTAAAGATGAAACACCAAAAGTTGTGATTGATCATATCAAGTTGATCGAGTTAGATTCTAATGTCCCTGTTAGAGCAATAAGGTCAGATAATGGAACAGAATTCAAGAATTCACTTCTCAATGGATTCTGTACAGAAAAAGGGATTAGCAGACAATTTTCAGCTCCTAGAACCCCTCAGCAAAATGGAATGGTAGAAAGGAAGAATCGTACATTGATTGAAGCTGCAAGAACGATGTTAAGTGAATCAGGTCTTCCAATGTACTTTTGGGCTGAAGCTGTCAATACTGCATGTTATACTCAGAATCGAACTCTAATCAACAAAGACTTCATGAAAACTCCTTATGAGATTTTGAATGAACAGAAACCTTCTATCAAATACTTTCATGTATTTGGTGCCAGATGCTTCGTGCTCAAGGATGGAGATGATCGTCGTGGTAAATTCGAGGCAAAGGCATATGAGGGTATTTTTGTTGGATATGGAAGAAGATCATACAGGGTGTATATCATTGATCAACACAAAGTAACTGAAAGTGTCAATGTTACATTTGATGACACTAAACTCCCTAGTATCCAAACTGAAGATCCTTCTGAGAAACTGAAGTTTGATGGTATGTCAGATTCAGAATCAGAACATGATCAAGAACCTGAGGTTGTTGCTGGTGAAGAACCTGTTAATCATGATGATACTCAAGGTAATGGTGATGGAAACTTTGGCAACAATGGAGATATTACTGCTACTGACGGAGAATCTTCAAGTCAACATGGCAACAACTCAGGGGGAGATGCTGAAGGATCAACTAGTAGGACACAACATCCCAATGAATTTCAAGGCGAATCATCAAGATCAAATCTTCCAAGACAGACGGTCTGGAATAAAGCTCATCCTTTTGAGTTGATTATTGGTGATCCAGATGTTGGAGTCAGAACTAGACGTGCTACTCAAAATGAGTGTCTGTTCTCAGGATTTCTTTCTGAGATGGAACCTAAGAAGATTGAGGAAGCACTGACTAATCCAGATTGGGTGATTGCTATGCAAGATGAACTCAATCAGTTTGAACATCAACAAGTCTGGAAACTGGTACCTAGACCTACACACAAGAAAGCTGTTGGTACTCGGTGGGTATTCAGGAATAAACTAGATGAAGATGGTGTGGTTACAAGAAACAAAGCAAGACTGGTAGCTAAAGGGTATTCTCAAGCTGAAGGCATTAATTATGATAAAACCTATGCTCCAGTGGCTAGACTAGAGGCCATCAGGATATTTCTGGCATTTGCAGCATTCTCTAACTTTAAAGTTTATCAAATGGATGTCAAGAGTGCCTTTCTGAATGGAAGGCTGGATGAAGAGGTATATGTAGAGCAACCTCCTGGTTTTGAAGATCCAGATCATTTGGATTTTGTCTACTTTCTTTTCAAGGCTATCTATGGACTCAAACAGTCTCCGAGAAAATGGTATGACACTCTCTCTGAATTTCTTATTGAAAATAGCTTTATTAGAGGTGTCATAGACTCTCTTTTCTAAAAAGTATAAGAATGATACTATATTAGTCCAAGTCTATGTGGATAATTTAATATTTGGGTCTACTAATGATAATCTCTGTAAGAGATTTGCTAAGTTAATGCACATCAAATTTGAAATGAGCATGATGGGAGAGCTGAAGTTCTTTCTTGGATTACAAGTAAATCAAAGGTTAGATGGAACTTTTATTTGTCAATCCAAGTATCTCAAGGAATTCCTCAAAAAGTACAATCTAGAGGATTCTGCATCAGCAAGGACTCCGTCAACTACAGCTGTCAAGCTTGGACCATGTGAAAACTCCATTAAGGTAGATGTCACAAGCTACAGAGGTATGATTGGCTCGTTACTCTATCTTACTGCAAGTAGACCAGATATTATGTATTCTACATGCTTATGTGCAAGGTTCCAAGCGGATCCTAGAGATATTATCTCGTTGCTGTTAAACGAATCTTGAGATATCTTAAGGGAACACCAAATCTAGGTATTTGGTACCCTAAAGAATCTAGTTTTAACCTTGTTGGATATACAGATTCAGATCACGCAGGAAGTGTTGTTGATAGAAAAAGCACCTCAGGGAGTTGTCAATTCCTAGGTAGCAGACTAGTCTCATGGTACAGGAAGAAACAGCAAACAGTTTCAAATTCAACGGTCGAGGCTGAATATATTGTTGCTGGAAGCTGCTGTGCTCAGATCTTGTGGATTAGGAATCAGCTACGGGACTATGGCTCTGTATTGAACAAAATACCTATTCTATGTGACAATACAAGTGCAATAGACATCACCAACAACCCTGTGCAGCATACAAGGACCAAGCACATTGACATCAGGTATCATTTTATTATAGAGCACGTCATGAATGGTACTGTTGAACTATTTTTTGTTCCAACAGAAGAACAAATAACAGATATTTTCACTAAACCTCTTGATGAATCCATATTTACCAAATTAGTTGGTAAATTGGGTATGTTGAATAGCTTTAGTGATTAAACTTGTGAATATCTGAAATCTGTTCTTGAGTGAATTTACAAATGAAAAATTCATTTGCAAATTTATTTTATCATATTTTCCATAATTTCTTGCTTATTTCTATGTAATTTTTATTATCTTATCTTATTTATTTATTCAACTTGTTAATTTTAATGTCTCAGAATATCTTATTTTCTCTAAAAATATTTTTCTATGAATTTTATTTGCTAAAATTCAAAAGAAATCTATTTTTGGACTGAAAATATAATTATCTCTGAAATATTTTAATTTTGTAAATATTCTCTGCAATTTTATTATTATTATTATTTTTATTATTTTATATCAGTCTTTATTCCAGTTTTCTATAACTGGTTATTATATATCTCTGTGTTTGTATGTCTTTTATATCTGCAATGATAATCGGTAAGACAATCAATTGTCTTGCTGAAAGTCATTCCAGTATGATGTCTGTGCATAAGTTTAATTTATACTAGAATGACAATCGGCAAGACAATTGAAATTGTCTTGCTGAAAGTCATTCTGGTACATATATGTGTTTAATTTTAATTCAGTTTACTTTTATAACTGGCAAGACAATCGGTATGACTATTGATTGTCATGCCAGTAATAAAATTTATATTTGTTTTTATTTTATACTGGTATGATAATCGGTATGACTATCACATTGTCATACCAGTTATATTATTACTATTTTTTGTTTTCTCAAATTGCCTGGTATGACAATCGGGAAGACAATCGGTATGACTTTCCTCGATTGTCATACCAGTTGTCTGCTTAACGTTTTTTTGTTTTGAAAAAAAATCATTCAGTTCTCTTGTTTTTCAAATTCCAACAGTTTTTTCTCTCTTATTTCTCTCTCTCTCTCTCTCTCTTTCTCTCTCATTTCGAACAGATCAAAACCGCCTCCATTGATACTTTTTGCTCGAGTTTTTACTCAGCAAACAAAACTTCACTCATGTTATATATACATACACGTATATACATACAGAAGTGCTGCCCATTTTTTTTGTTTTTATACTTCAATTCGATTTTTCCCCAAAATTAGTTTTTTTGTGTATTTCAATTTGGTTTTGTGTCTTGTGATTTTGCATATCTGCTTTTGTGAGTTAATAACATTAACGAGATACATTACTTTCTAAATTTTTCGGATATAATTGATTTAATTCGAATTATTAAATTAATTTAATTAATTCGAATTTTCTTAATATTACTCTTAAAATTCTGAAAGTGTGAGTCTTATTATAATTTTTAAATGGCTCTCAATTTCCAAATTGTTTCGCATAATCTTGTTGGTTATTTTAATCCAGATAAATGTGATGTGGAAAAATTTAAGCCGTGGATTAGTGTTATTCCTAGTGAACTAACAATGAGATTTACAGAAGGGGGGTTGAATGTAAATCTCAAAACTTTTTCAAGTTTTGAGCAATTTCAAAGGCTTTGTGTTTAAGATAAACAAGTGTGTGAATTGCTTTAAGCTAATACAGATAGATATATATTCAAGCACAAAAGTACAGAACACAACAGACCTTAAAAACTTTTCTGGTGGATTTGTTGTTCCACCAGAGATGGTATTTCAGAAAATCTGTGATTCAAGAAGTTGATCACAGCTGCATCCTAGTACAAACTAGATAATTTTTCTCAAGATTTTTCTAAACAGCTCTGGAAAAATTCTATTCTAATTACTAGCTGCTACTTGGTTTATATAACACCAAGTTTACAAGTGAAGACAAAGATAAAAAGTACAATAATAAAATAAGTTCTCCACTTGTTTCTTCTCCATTTTACTCCAGTGCATTGTTGACTATTGCCTCTTTATACTAGAGTAGAACGGCTGCTTTTTCTGATGTTCCTGAAATAGGCTACCACATCTCAGTTGTCTCTGTCAACCCATGTGCCTCTGTTTGTAGGTACAACTACCACTTGTCAACTGCTATTTAACAGAACATCCGTTGAAGCCTTCATCCGTTGATGGCTTTATCCGTTGATGTGTTAGCAGTTGAAGCTCTATCCGTTGATGCACTCATCCGTTGAAGGATGTTATCCGTTGAAGCTTTAGAGACATCCGTTGAAGCTTTGTTTCTCATCCGTTGAAGGTCTTTAAGTTATCCGTTGACACCATTTCATTTATACAAAATTACAAGGCATGAAATATTTACAATTGGCCTTCCTATCTGCATATCCTTTAGTAGTCAACATGACTTATAATTTCTCTCAACATTTAAGAATTATATCTCAAATTCAGAGACTGAAATATGCTACAACACTAGACTTATTTCTAAGTAAAGCTACACCATCAACGGATAGCCAATGTGGTCTTATCCGTTGAGGCTACAAACACTAGATTTCTACTTAAGTGTTTTGTTAAACATATCATCAAACTAATGCACATATATTCCTAACAATCTCCCCCTATTTATGTCTATAAGAATTGTAGACATAAATTCAAGGTTAACTTGATGATAACAAAACACTTAACAAATATATGAACTGAAACTAAGTAGAAATTTAAAAGTGCTGCAAAAGTGTATGTACTAGAAGGTAATTGAAGATTTACAGTGTTTCCAAGGGTGCTCCACTAGCCTGAGCAAATCATCTTTTTCTTCTTTGATCCCTGGTTTTCTTTCCTAGCCCTTTGTCATTTTCCTCAATTTGGAGTTGGAGTTGTCTGAAGAATTCAGCTTCATCTTCATCACTGATATCCAACTTAGATTGCATTTCTTTGAGAGTTTCATTGCTGACAATCTTGAGTTGGTCTTCAAGTCTGAAAAATCTTCTGACTCCTTTATCATCTCTGAATTCCATCAACCAATGAGGTGATTTGTGAATTGTAGTTCCCCTTTCTTGAATGAGTAAGGTTCTGGGCAAAGCATTGGGCTCCCTCCAAGTTTTCCTTATGTTGGCAATCTTGTTGAGAATTTCAGTCTTGGCAGTCCTGGTAAAGCCAGAATCCTTTTGTATGGCTGAAAAGACTCTGATCAAGGTAGAGTAGCCTTCATTCAGAATCCTGTAGAGAGGCCATGTTCTTTCCCCAGCTCCTTTGTATCTGAACACCAATCTCTCTGGTAGCTGTCTGTAAGCAGCAATTCCCCTTACATCCTCCAGCTCATCCAGATAGAGTTCAATGTCTGAAATTTCTTTTATGTCACAGATGTGAACATAATCATCTTTAGAAATGGGTGGCTTAGGGTTAGGTTTATGTTTTTGAGTGAATTTCTTAGAGTTTAGGGGAGGTGTAGATTTAGATTTTCTTTTCTGTTTCTTTGGTAGTGGAAGAGTGGTTAAAAAGGTAGGCAAATTGATGGTGTCCCAATCAATAGGTTCCTCTTTTGGGATGATTGGTTCACTATGGATGTTTATAGTGGGATCAGCAACAAAGGGTTCAGGTATGGAAGGTAGAGATTTAGTTTCTTCAGTGTTGCCTTCACTCCTTCTATGTGCCTTGGCCTTTCTTCTGTTTCCCTTCTGCCATTCCTCTTTTTCCTCCATGCTTTCACCAAATATACTCCCAAAAACCTCATCTAAGTTTGCAATCTTGTCTTCACCTCTGACTTCAACTCCTTTCTCATTTTCAACTAGACTTGACTTTAGCTTTTGTTCAAGCTTTGCTTGTGCTCTTTTGTCAGCCTTGAGTTTTTCAGCTTCTTTCTTTAACCTTTTGGTTTCTTCCCTCTTGGCTATTGAGAATTTGGGATGTCCTTGCATCACACATATGCTCTTTCCCTCTCTAAAGATAATAGCCATGTTTCTCCTTACTGCCTCATCCATGGTCTCCTTGTGTTTTATGATGCTAGTACCCAAAACTTTGTCTTCATCAGGCTTTGGAAGAGGAAAGTCCACTTCTTTCATCTGAGCAAAGTCTAGAGGGTTCTTTGTGGAGTCCTTGCTGGATCTGGTGTTGGGCTTGAGAACCATAGGTTTTAGATTCTTGAAAGAAGTCTCTCCAACCTTATTTCTCCTTTCTGGCTTGTGCTCCATATTGATTGGTTCAACCTTTGTGCTATGTTTCACAGATATTGATTTATCTTATGTTGAGCCAAACAGCTGTTGCATCCTTTCATCAATTCTCCTCCTTTACTCTTTCACTTGAATTTCAGCTGCTGCTAGCTGGATTAAATCAATTCCATCAGGCTTTCCTTTGATTTGAATGATTGGAGAAGTAGTGATGGCAGGAACTAGCACTTTAGATATATGGATTTTTGTAGATGGCTCTCCTTCCCCTTCCCTTTTACTCTCCCCCTTTTTGTTATCATCAAGGAGAGGGGTCAAGCCCTGTGCTTTTGCCAGCTGCATAAGTAGATTTGTTTGAGATTGTTGGTTGTGAAGAATGGTGGCCACAGAATCTTCAATAACTTGAACTCTGTCTTCCAATTTGGCCAGCCTCTTTTCAGTATGTGATTCCTTTTTCAATCTCAACAAAATGTCCTGCATTGTACCAAAGGGCATGACTGAATCCAATTTTTCAGAATTGTAGGATTTCAAGTCAGCAATATCCTTTCTGAGTTCATCCACACTCAGATTCTGTTTTACTTGCTGCAACTTCATGAGATGCAGTGAGTCCAAGTGAGCTGTAAGGATAGCCTTTGTACCAGCATGAGAAGTTTTCTGAATGGCCTGTTTGATAGTACTGATTTGTTTGACTAAGGAGACATTGAATTGCCCTGTTGTAGACTCCTTTGTGAAGGCCCATTCAGGTAGATTTGGAATAGAACTAGGGCCTTCATCTCCCCCTAAGTTCATGCTTCCATCAGAAGAAACAAAGTCATCATCATCAGAATTTACTCCAAATTCTTCAAATGACTCACCAGCTGTTGAAGGCATCTTGTTAATAGCAGTTTTGTCCCTTTGAAGAGATGCTGTTGTATGTACTAGATGTAGTGTCTTTTCTGCCTCCACATTGCCCTGTGCAGCCAATATTTGATAGGCTGAAACAGGATGAGTAAAAGTGTCAGCATCCAAGGAAATGTTATCAATTACAGCTTTGTAATGTTGCTGAAATTGTCTTTCCTTTTCAGCATCATTCACAATCATTGACTCACTAGCAATGGCTGGATCCATCCTTATATCTGCTGTACCTGCCTTTCTCTCATTTTCTCTATGTTCTTGCATCAAGGGCTCCCCCTGGCTCACACAACTCACTCCCTCACCTTCACCTACTAAGGTGGTACTTCTCTCACTTACTTTTGCCATGCTGGAAGAAATAGCATGCATATTTGAGCTCTCAATCTCTCCTTTTGCCTGGGAGCAACCCAGTCTCTCACTCAAATTGTCACTCCCTTCCCTCAGTCCTAGAAGTGATTGTACAGTAATCAAGTCTTCTACACTTGGAATTGTTTCAGTTGTGTGTGTAGAGACTATCAACGGATGAGGAATAGCCGTTGAAGGTGAAACTGATGGTATCAACGGATAACTGCTGTTAAGCTTATCCGTTGAAGAACAACCACTTGTCAACGGATGAGTGATATCCGTTGAAGAAGGAAAAGAAGTAGAAATTGAGAGTGATATAACTGTTGAATCTGTGTAGATTGATATGAGTTTTGGTGACACAGATCCTTCAATTACATCTGAAAGAATTTGCGGGTGATCCAACAAATCATCTAAAAGATGATGATCACCTGTATTTGAGTGGGGCTCCTCCCTGAGTTGTAAAGAGGGAGAATCAGGAATTGATGGGAATAACATATCCACATCTAGAGATGGTGAGGAAGTGTGTGGTGATTGATGTGTGTTAATTGTGAGAGAATGGGGCTGTGACTCCATATTTGTTGGGGCCACATTAAACTGAGTTTGAGAAGGCATAGATACAGATGGATGTATCTGTGCAGTGTGTGCACCCTGTGTAGAAGATTGGGTTCTAGCTCTCTTTCTTCTAATAAAGGCTTTTGTTGGTGAGTTTTTGGCTTTAGTGTCCCTCCCTCGTTTGTGTGTTCCTGGTTGGGAACTATTTTCAATAGTTACATCCTTTTGGGAGGATGCAGCTAGGGATATGCTAGTAACCTTTTCAACCACCACAGCTTTTTGAGAAACTGTGGCTTGGCTAGCTTGGGAAGCACTTTTCTCTCCTTCCTTATCCTGGGGGTTTCTTTGATGTTCACCCCTCCCCTCACCACTCACACCCTGTTCACTCCCCTCAGGGTTAATGGTAGGTGTTACAACTGTTGTCTTTTGAGAAACAACAGAGGTGGTTTTCTTTGTCTTTGATTTTGAAAGTTTAGTTTTGGTGACCTTGGTAGGAATCTGTTGGGGCATTGTCACAGATTCCATGGCCACACTAGAAGATAAAGAAATAGAGGGGTTGGAAGAAGTAGGAGTTGTAGAAGCAATTACCTCACCTACCTGTGGTGCATTCATGATTGGTAAATATACCAATGGCACACTGCTGTTGAGATCCATTCTCAATAAATCTGCAAGAACTCTTTTCTCTTGTGCCCAACACTTGAGTTTATTATTCTCATTCATAATGACCAAACCTTCAACAACATGGTTAGCCAATAACATAAAGAATCTAGCATAATAGATGTTATTAGGTCTATTAGCTTTGTTACCTAATCTAGTACCCAATTCTAGCATAACATAGTTGCTAAAATTAAAATACCTATCAGAAACAAGCATATAGAGCATATTAACAAGAGATGAGGTTATGGCATCAAAATTGCTAATTTTCCCAGAGAAAACCTTGATAAAGGCATCCCCAAGAAAACTCCATTCTTTCCTAAGGCCTTTTCTTTTAATACTCCCTAAACTAGCAGAGTTAAGAGAATAACCTATGGAATCTAACATGCTGGATACATCATTATCAGTGTGTGGTGTCATGGCATTGTTCTCAGGTAATTTAAAACATGCTAGTAAGTCATCACAGTTAACACAGTGATTTTTACCTTTGAGAGTGAAGGAGATAGTCATATCTATGGAGTTGAACTCAGCAGTTGTCCAAATCTCCTCAACTACTTCACAGTAAATCGTTGGGGCTTCCAGCATTACATAGCTAAGTTTACAGTTTTTGATGAAGTCCATCATTTTGTGATAATCTGAGTGGGCTTCATTCTTTTCTACCAAAGCTATGAAATTATTCTTCTCATAGATGAACCCAGATTGAGACATAATCTTTACTACTGGTGCCATTGTTGTGAGTAGAAATTGCAGAGAATAACTTGAAGGTTTTGCAGAGAGAAAATGGTAAAAGCTTTGAAATTTCAAGAAAGCGTAAAGTAAAAATGAAAAATCAGAAGGGCTTATATACTTTCTCAAATTAAAAAAAAAACATAAATAAGAGATTAAACAATAAATATGTGTAAGTAAATTTCAGCCGTTTAAGAATAAACTGTAAGTATTCTGAAAACTACCTTTAAAACAAATACATACAGCTGTATGTATGAGTATCAACGGTTAAGATAATAGAATCAACGGCTGTGAAACACTTGAATCGACTGATGTGATATTTCAACGGATAAGGTAAACTGTCATCCGTTGAAGAGCACTTCAGTTTTATCCGTTGACGGATAAAAATTCCAGAAATGTATATGACTTTCAACGGATAATGAACATCCGTTGACAGAACAATTTTGACTTTCAACGGATAGGGAATATCCGTTGATGGAATAATCTATGTTAAAAATCAAATTTGTTCTTGCAGCTAATACATTTCAGGCTTCAATTCAAATTGCAATAAGGACATGAATTTTAAGAGTAATTAAGCATACCTAGCTCACTTACCAATCTTGTGAATGTTGATTCATCAAGTGGCTTGGTAAATATGTCTGCAATTTGTTGTTCACTTGGAACAAAATGAAGTTCCACTGTACCTTTCATCACATGTTCCCTAATGAAGTGGTACTTGATATCAATGTGCTTGGTCCTTGAGTGCTGCACAGGATTCTCTGTTATGGCTATGGCACTTGTGTTGTCACAAAAAATAGGAATTCTATCAACATGTAGTCCATAATCAAGGAGTTGATTCCTCATCTATAACACTTGAGAGCAGCAACTTCCAGCAGCAATGTATTCAGCCTCAGCTGTAGAAGTAGAGACTGAATTTTGCTTTTTGCTAAACCATGATACAAGCTTGTTTCCCAGGAATTGGCAGGAGCCTGTTGTACTTTTCCTGTCTATTTTGCAACCTGTATAGTCTGCATCTGAGTAGCCAATTAGATCAAAACCAGACTCTCTAGGGTACCAAATTCCTAGATTTGGAGTCCCCTTGAGATATCTGAAAATTCTTTTAATAGCTACTAAGTGAGATTCTTTAGGGTCAGCTTGAAATCTAGCACAGAGACATGTAGAAAACATTATATCTGGTCTACTGGCAGTTAAATATAAAAGTGAACCAACCATGCCTCTATAACTTGTAATGTCCACAGACCTTTCAGTCTTATTTAATTCAAGTTTGGTGGCAGTGGCCATGGGAGTTTTTACAGATGAACATTCTATTAAGTCAAACTTCTTTAAAAGATCATAAATATATTTAGTTTGACTAATGAAAATTCCATCACTAACTTGTTTAACTTGTAAACCAAGAAAATAGGTTAGTTCTCCCATCAGGCTCATTTCATAATTACTTTGCATTAGCTTAGCAAACTTTTTACAAAGCTTATCATCTGTAGATCCAAATATTATGTCATCTACATAAATTTGAACAAGTATACTAGAGCCATTAACATTCCTAAAGAAGAGAGTTTTATCAACAGTACCTCTAGTGAAGTGATTCTCCAAAAGGAATTTTGATAAGGTTTCATACCAGGCTCTAGGTGCTTGCTTCAGTCCATAGAGTGCTTTCAACAGATAATACACATAGTCTGGAAAATTTGAATCTTCAAACCCTGGAGGTTGACTTACATAAACTTCTTCCTCCAATTTCCCATTTAGAAATGCACTCTTGACATCCATTTGATAGACTTTGAAATTGGCATGGGCTGCATAGGCTAGAAAAATTCTGATGGCTTCAAGTCTTGCAACAGGAGCATATGTCTCATCAAAATCTATTCCCTCTTGTTGAGAATAGCCTTTAGCAACCAATCTGGCTTTATTCCTTATGACAATGCCATTTTCATCCATCTTGTTTCTGAATACCCATTTTGTGTCAATAGGACTCTTGTTCTTTGGTTTGGGTACCAGCTTCCAAACTTTGTTTCTCTCAAATTGGTTCAGCTCTTCCTGCATAGCTAATATCCAATCTGGATCCAATAAAGCTTCTTCCACTTTTTAGGTTCCTCCTGAGATAGAAAACTACTATACATACATTCATCTTGAGTAGCTTTTCTTGTTTGCACTTTAGATGATGCATCACCAATGATCAGTTCAAAGGGATGATTCTTGGTCCATTTCCTTTGAGGTGGAAGATATACTCTAGATGAGGTGGCCTCAGTATTGTCATGATGTGAGACAGAGTGTTGATTAGTTGAAACTCCCCCTGAGTTGTTGGTCCTTTGCAGGGAACTTGGAGTTCTATCAACTGATGATGTAAATCGATTATCCGTTGATGAACTATGATCAACGGATGCTTCATTTTGTACTTCAACGGATGATGCATTATATCTTTCAACGGATACTGCATTGCCTCTATCAACGGATGCAAAATTTTGTGCATTATCCAAGGGCATGTTTTGAATCCCTTTTGAAGTGTCATCTCCATCAGTCTCCTCTTCACTATCATCACAATATATCTCAATGTTGTCAAATTTGAGTCTCTCATGGTGTCCCTCATCTGTTAGTCCATCAATCTTTTTATCATCAAACACAACATGCACAGATTCCATAACAATGTTGGTTCTTAGATTGTAGACCCTATAAGATTTTCCAGCTGAGTAACCAACAAATATCCCTTCATCAGCCTTTGCATCAAACTTCCCTTTATGGTCAGATTGATTTCTCAGTATAAAGCATTTACATCCAAAGACATGAAGAAAGTTTAGAGTTGGTTTTCTACTCTTGAACAACTGATAAGGAGTCATGCCTTTAGCTTGATTGATCAAAGAAATATTCTGAGTGTGGCAGGCACAATTAACAGCTTTAGCCCAGAAATATGTTGGTAACTTTGATTCTTCAAGCATTGTTCTAGCAGCCTCAATTAAAGATCTGTTCTTTCTTTCAACTACCCCATTTTGCTGAGGTGTTCTTGGAGCTGAGAACTCATGCATGATTCCATTTTCTTCACAGAACAGCCTCATTGTCAAATTCTTGAACTCAGTTCCATTGTCACTCCTGATATTCCTAACCTTCAAGTCAGGATGATTATTGACTTGCCTGATGTGATTGATAATGATTTCACTTGCTTCATCCTTTGATCCAAGAAAATAGACCCATGAAAACTTTGAGAAATCATCTACAATCACTAAGCAATATCTTTTTCTTGCAATTGACAATACATTGACTGGTCCAAACAAATCCATATGTAGCAGCTGTAATGGTTCATCAATTGTTGTTTCAAGCTTCTTTTTGAATGATGCTTTCCTTTGTTTGCCTTTCTGACAAGCATCACACAAACCATCCCTTGAGAATTCAACAAGAGGAATTCCTCTAACTAAGTCCTTTTTGACTAGATCATTCATTGTCTTGAAATTCAAATGAGATAGCTTCTTGTGCCATAGCCAACTTTCAACTGGACTTGCTTTGCTGAAGAGACAAGTAATAGATTCCACATCAGTAGAGTTGAAGTCAGCTAAGTACACATTTCCTTTTCTAACTCCAGTTAGAACCACTTTGTTGTCTTTCTTACTGGTGACAACACAGGCTTCAGAATTGAAGGAAATTGTATTCCCTCTATCACATAGTTGACTGATGCTCAGTAAGTTGTGCTTGAGACCATCAACTAATGCAACTTCATCAATGATGACATTCCTTGTTGAAATCAAGCCATATCCCATAGTAAACCCTTTGCTGTCATCTCCAAAGGTTATGCTAGGGCCAGCTCTCTCCTTAAACTCTGTGAGCAGGGAGAAATCTCCTGTCATGTGTCTTGAACAGCCACTGTCCAAGTACCATAGATTTCTTCTGTTTCCCTGCACACCATAAAATCAATCAAGTTGATTTTGGTACCCAAGTTTCCTTGGGTCCATTCATGTTAGCCTTTCTCCTAGACTTCATTCCTCCTGCATCTTTAGACTTAGGTAACTTTGAGTCAACCTTGATCTTAGATGTAGTTGGTTGAGGTGTAGGGTTAGTCACAGAATCATTTAGCACATTTGGAATTTGATAAGGCATGGATTGTGCAAACATGTTATTCCACATAGGCATATTGTATGGCATTTGAGGCATACTAAATGCAGCAAGATAAGGATTGTTAAAATATGGCATGTTTGCAAAATGTGCATAAGGATTCTGTTGAGACATAACAGGCATAACATGTAGAGGTGATGCAGACATATTAGGCATGGAAGAGGGTACAGGTATGGGAGTTTTCTTAATAGATTTGCAATTAGCAGATAGATGATTAACACTATTACAATGCACACAGCTTTTTCTAGGAGCATACTTATCAGGTGTGTAATTGTTATGTTTGTTAACCCCTACCTTCCCATTTCTATTAGATTTCCTTTTAGTTTCCTTTTTATCCTCAACCACTTTGAGCCTATTCTTTAACTGTTCTAAGGTCATGTGTCCTATATTCACCTTACTGAAATCTTTGGATGTGTTTGCTTCTTCTTTGACAAAGTTCTTGGAAGTTGAACCAAACTTTTTGTTGAGTTTCTTTAGATTTTCACTTTTAGAAACATCTGTCTGTTTTAATTGAGGAACCTTCAACGGATGCTCCTTTTCTTCCTTCAACGGATAATTTTCATCATCCGTTGATTCCACATCCGTTGATAGCCCATCAATTAATTCCATTTTCTTTTTGTTTTTATCCCAGGCAGTCTCACAAAATGATTCAATTCCTTGGACCTTGACAATTTGAGCACTAACATCCCTAGATGTCTTCCAGGCTTTAATCACCTCTTGCTCTCTCTCTAATTGATTAGAAAGTATTTCTACTTTCTTAACAGATTCAGCTAGTTCATTTTCAACAGATATACAATGTAGCTTAGTTTTCTCTAGGTCAATCAACTTATCTTCTAACACAGCATTTCTATTACTTAAAAACAGATTGTTCTCTTTAATCCTACTATTTTCTTTAGCAAGAGATTTAAGAGACACACGCAAGTGATACGATTCAGTAGACATGTCATTAAAAGCATCATTGCACTCTTCTTTAGTAAGCTGTGTTAAATCAGTAGTGATTACCTGGTTGCTTGATGAACTAACTTCATTTTCCTTATAATCAGCCATGAGAGCCAAGTTGACATATTCCACATCTTCATCCTCTTCTTCTCCATCAGCTGCCCAGTCTTTTTCTTGAGTAATGAAAGCCTTCTCCTTTTGCTTGAGCAGATCAAAATATTTCTTTTTGTAATCTACTTGGTCAAATTTCTTCTTTTCAGAAGTTGGCTTTCTGCACTCACTTGCAAAGTGTCCACTTATACCACAATTGAAACACTTGAACTTGGATTTGTCCACCATGTTCTTATGAGGTTTAGTGGCTCTAGTGTTTTTCTTAAATTTCATCTTTGCAAATCTTCTGGACAGAAATGCAAGATGCTCATCAATACCATCAGAGTCATCTTGGCTGGAGTTGTCTTCATTCTTAGCAACTTGCTCCTTACCCTTGCTTGATTCTGATTTGCTTGTGCCATCTTTGGAGTTTAATGTTGATCTCACAGTTTCTTGTCTGCATTCTTTCTCATTTTCAGCTACCAAGGCAACTGAACCTCCTTTCTTTCTTCCCTTCTCCAATACCTCATCCTGTTCCAGCTCTAGTTCATAAGTCTTCAAGATTCCATATAATCTTTCAAGAGTGAAGTCCTTATAATCTTGAGAGTTTCTCAAGGAGACAGTCATGGGTTTCCATTCCTTTGGCAAGGATCTTAAAAATTTAAGATTTGAATCCTTCACCTGGTACACTCTACCATACAGCTTCAGTCCATTCAACAGCTTTTGGAATCTATTGAATGTGTCATTTAAAGATTCATTTTCTTCAAAATGAAAATACTCATACTGTTGAATGAGAAGCTGCATTTTGTTTTCTTTTACTTATTCTGTACCTTCACACAGTAGCTGAACTGTGTCCCAAACCTCTTTGGCAGTTGTGCAATTTATCACATTATCAAACATATCCTTGTCAAGACCATTAAACAAAATGTTCATAGCCTTCTTATCCTTGTGGACTTCTTCCGTGTCTTCCATTGTTCATTCTGCTCTAGGTTTTGGAATGGATTGACCAACAGCAATTGTGGCTGTAGCAACTGTGGCTACTTTGTGGGGAATGTGAGGACCATTCTCAATGCAGTTTACATAACCTTCATCTTGGGAGAGTAGATGAAGGTGCATTTTCACCTTTCAATGGTGATAACTGTCTTTGTCAAGAACTGGGATTTTTACTCCAATATCCTTCTTACTCATCTTTGTTAGTTTCCAAGAACTTTAAACTCTTTGTATGTCAAGAGCCTGCTCTGATACCAATTGTTATTCCTAGTGAACTAACAATGAGATTTACAGAAGGGGGTTGAATGTAAATCTCAAAACTTTTTCAAGTTTTAAGCAATTTCAAAGGCTTTGTGTTTAAGATAAACAAGTGTGTGAATTGCTTTAAGCTAATACAGACAGATATATATTCAAGCACAAAAGTACAGAACACAACAGACCTTAAAAACTTTTCTGGTGGATTTGTTGTTCCACCAGAGATGGTATTTCAGAAAATCTGTGATTCAAGAAGTTGATCACAGCTCCATCCTAGTACAAACTAGATAATTTTTCTCAAGATTTTTCTAAACAGCTCTGGAAAAATTCTATTCTAATTACTAGCTGCTACTTGGTTTATATAACACCAAGTTTACAAGTGAAGACAAAGATAAAAAGTACAATAATAAAATAAGTTCTCCACTTGTTTCTTCTCCATTTTACTCCAGTGCATTGTTGACTATTGCCTCTTTATACTAAAGTAGAACGGCTGCTTTTTCTGATGTTCCTGAAATAGGCTACCACATCTCAGTTGTCTCTGTCAACCCATGTGCCTCTGTTTGTAGGTACAACTACCACTTGTCAACTGCTATTTAACAGAACATCCGTTGAAGCCTTCATCCGTTGATGGCTTTATCCGTTGATGTGTTAGCAGTTGAAGCTCTATCCATTGATGCACTCATCCGTTGAAGGATGTTATCCGTTGAAGCTTTAGAGACATCCGTTGAAGCTTTGTTTCTCATCCGTTGAAGGTCTTTAAGTTATCCGTTGACACCATTTCATTTATACAAAATTACAAGGCATGAAATATTTACAATTGGCCTTCCTATCTGCATATCCTTTAGTAGTCAACATGACTTATAATTTCTCTCAACATTTAAGAATTATATCTCAAATTCAGAGACTGAAATGTGCTACAACACTAGACTTATTTCTAAGTAAAGCTACACCATCAACGGATAGCCAAAGTGGTCTTATCCGTTGAGGCTACAAACACTAGATTTCTACTTAAGTGTTTTGTTAAACATATCATCAAACTAATGCACATATATTCCTAACAATTAGATTTTTAAATGACCATTCGATTGTTAGCTCTGCTATTAAATCAAATGTGATTTTAAATGTTGATCTGCTCAGACTGATTTGCACAACCTCTACTGTGGCCGATGATTTTAAATCTTTTTCATTCACCGTGGCAAACACACAGTATGTAGTTGATGAAACAGTCGTCAATCGAGCGTTAAATTTTCCTATGGACAATTTCTGTAATTTGCCCTCTGAAAATGATATTTCAAACTTATTCCATACTATTCACTATCAGGGGGTGATTAATTTAACTAAGTTGTCTAAATTCAATTGGTTTCTGAATGGGACATTTTCTTCGATATACTTTCTAAAGTGTTTGCCAACTGCACTAAATCCAACTTTCACAACATCACTTCCACTCTGCTGTATATTGGTCTTGCGGTTGTTTTCAATCAAAGGATCAATTTTGGCAAACTACTTTTACCCATTCTTCTGAGACGTCTCACTACTGCTTTACGTGATCATTCTACAAATCGTAGGGTTTCATGCTACTACGCTCATTTTCTCATGCTCATAGCAGAACATCTTCTCTCACCTGAGCATAAAGCTCTTTTTGCTAACTCTTCAGTAACTGAACCCCCTCCAGTAAGCAAAAATATTTACACTCGCCAAGACACAACCTTCAAATTCATGCAAGTTCCAGTACTTGTATCTGCTTTCATGGCCACTTACATTCCTTTACCTATCTTCAATCTTCCCGGTCATGAACAGCAAGCTCAACCTCCAGTGGTTCAAACCACCCAGGCTCAAACATCAGATGCTCTTCCTCTGCAGGTAATAATTCCTCAAACTCAAACTATTCCTACTTCAGTTGAAAGACCCCCAGTGGTTGATAGGACTGGCCATGAAGTTGTAGAACCACAGCTTCAATCCCAGGTCATAGAGCCAAACACAGAGTCACAACCTATCTCAACCTCTCCTCCACTGTCTAAAATATTGCCTAGAAGGTTAGTAGGAAGTAGTATGTTGGTGGATGTGAATGAACCCTCAGCTCTGCCTCCTCCGAAGAAAAGAAGAACATTTACTGAGGCATCTGAAAGCCCATCCTTGTCCTCCCAACAGGACATGGACTTTGATATGGCCAGTGAACAGTTACTAGAGATATTCTATCAACAGGATGAATCTATTGAAATTCGCCATAGGGCCATGGCATCCTGTACTGAGTCAAGCACACTTCCATTACTCACAATGGAAGCATACAGACCAATAGATGATACTCAGGACACAGAGCGAGGAGTGCACATTGAGTCGGTTACAGTGCCTGCCATAGTTACGGCAGAAGAGCAGTCATATGCTTCTGAGGGAAAATCTGACTCTCAGCCACCTTTAATAGAGTCATTTTCTCCCCTCCCAGATCCAACACCTCTGGCTCCCTCACGGTATTCTCCACTCGCAGATTTATCTGGAGAAAGTGGAGGGCAACTCGGTCAATCTATCCCTGAAGCAATTCAGACATCTATTTCACATGAAAAGATAGGTTTGACTGAGGATCGGGACTCGCGAATTCCCATTGCACCACTATTGACCTCTCTTGAAGAGGCTAGGGTGATTTTAAATGTAGGTATAGAAGATCAGCATCAGGAAAACTCCTCACGAGCAATTATATTGAGAGATACACAAGCACATGAGTTGAGTGAATCAAACATGAGAGATATTCAGGTGAGCGCACACACAGACACAGACACAAAAACTGAAAATCTGTTAGCTCAAATTGCTGATCTCAAAGAACAACTTGCAAAAAGTCAGGCTGAAGCTAAATCATTCAAAGGACAAGTGGTTGAACGGTCTTCTTCATCTACCTCTGTCATTAATCAGCTGGCTCTCATCAGGACTGAAATATCAGATTTGAAGACATCTGTTGTACCAAAGCTTAACTCAATCCAGGCATCTCCAACGTTATCAGCTGAAGACATTTCAAACTTCTGCTCTCTCCATACAAGAATGACTTCTCTTGAAGACTTGGTTGAAATGAATCATTCACTGGATTCCTCCAGATTTCCGAAGATAGAGACGGGCATGGAACATCTGAATGAAGGGATGAAGCACTTGTACTTCATGATCAAAAATTCTCACTGCCCTAATGAAGAACAAAGGACTTTCTTTGAAGGACCGTCTGGTGGAGGCTCAGGCTCTGGAGGTGATGGAGGTCATGGAGGATCTAAGGGAAAGTCTGTAGGGGATTCCTCAACTAAGGGGGAGAAGAAAGGGAGAAGTGAAAAGAAAAAAAAAGATTCTTCTGCTGAAGGCACATGCAAGGCTGATGATGTCTACTATAGTGGAGAACATGATGACTTTGATATTTGTGATGTTCCCACTGAATCAGTCTTGGAAGATAAAGATGGTTTCTTTGAAGCTGAGGAGGAAAGTGATTTTGGAGAATGGGAATAGGAAGCTCCAGTGGATCCTGTGTTTGAGAAAGAGTTTCAGCAGCAGCAGTCAGAGTTGAAAAGAAAAGAAGCTGAACTCAAAAAGGTATCCCAGATCATTGATATGAGGAAAAACATTGAACGAACAGAAACTCTTGAAAAACAACGTCTTCATGACACTAAAGCTAAAGAAAGGAGGAGAGATGTCAGACTGAAGATTGGTGAAAAATGGGATAAAGCTAGGAGAGTACTTGATATGCCTCAGCTAAGCACAAACAATGATAGACAGTTTCTACATCTTCTGGACAAGCTGGAGATCTCTAATCCAAACAATGACGTGTACATGAATGCTATAAAGACTGAAGTCTCAAGGATCACAACTGCCTTTGACAGATCTCTAAATGAAATGAGCATATTTGTATATTGTCAGAGCGAAGGATCCTTCAAGGTGTCACTTCATCTATTTGAGAATCATTCTTTATCAGAGATTTGGGTTCTTCTCAACAAAGTCAAAAGAAGCTCAGAATTGAATGAAGTTCTTCGAGAAAGGCTCAAAGAGTTTGCCAGCGGAGCTAGTCCTCAAGTGGTCAACAATCCTCATCATGTAAGATTCTTTAAGTCTGACTGTCTTCAAATCTGCCAGCTCGATTCACAATCTCTTAAAGACTACTCAGCTAGGCATCTTGTCTGGATGGAACATCACTTAAGAACTGCTGGATATTCATCCATGTTGAAAACTCAAGCAGCTGATCTGATTCAAGCTTATTGTGAAAAGAATATTAAAAGGTACAATCAGTTCAAGAATAAGCTAAAGTCAGTTGGAGTTCAACCAGTCAGGCCAGCCAGCTTCACTTCTGAAAAGGATCGTGTCTTTGACAAGGAGTTGCTTCAAGATTTGGAAGAAGTTGAATTCGGAAGGGAAGACAACTGAATTCAATTAGCTCAAAACTCAATGTAATATGATTAGAGCTTTATGAATCAAGATAGACTAATGTAGTTATATGTTCAGACTAGAGGGACATCTATCTTGTATTCACTTGTAAATTTCTTTTGGAATCTGGAAAATGTTAAATATAATCCAGAACTTTTCTGCTATTTACTTTGCATTACTGTTTATATATTTTTCTTATTTGTTAGTTGAGTTATCCTCTAGGTATTTGTTGTTATTGTCTAACAAACAAATAGGGGGAGATTGAAAGGCATATGTCATAGCCTATTTGTTTATTCGAGGATTTAACTCAACTCAAATAAGGATGTAACTAGTAAATAGTGGTTCTATCGTCATAGAGATCTCTCAAAGTAACATATGTCAAAGGATTAAGCAACATTGTTCTTCTACAGACTTGATGACTTAATTCACTGGAAGAAGCTCAAGAAATTGATCAAGCCTCAGTGATATAAATCAAGATTGTGGATTTAATCAAGTGACAGAGATCTCGTCAGGGTATCAATTAATTACAAGGATTTAGTCTGAAGAAAATCAAGAGTATCAAAGTCAAAGCATGAAGAAACGTCACGGAAGTTAGTCACTCATGAACCAGACAGTACATCGAGTGTCAACATTGAAGTGTGGAATTGATTCATAATTATCAGAAGATTTTCAGAAGAATGGTTGCTGTTCAAGAGTAGTATTAATTCTCTATTAATTAATTAAGTCATATAATTTAATTAAGAAAATAAATTATATCTGCAAAGATTAATTTATTGATTAATTGAAGTAATTGATTAATTAATTCTGAATTAATATTATGTATTTTCAGAATTAATTTTGAATTAATATTCTATATTAATTCAGCAAGACTATCTTTTGTATTAGCAAGATAATCGGTATGACAATCAATAGTCATACCGAAAGTCATGCCAGCTCATTTGATTGTCTTGCCAGTTCAAATGGATTGTCTTGCCGAAAGTCTTTCTAGTTCAAATGAATTGTCTTGCCGAAAGTCTTTCTGGATCAAGTGGATTGTTTTGTTTACTTAACAACAGCAGCTGATTTTTCAAGAAGAAAAATTGAATACAACCAACTACTCAAGAACACAGAAAGAAAAACAGAAAGCAGTGAACTTATTATTCTCAACTGCAATATCTCAGGACATTCATTTCTAGTATTTATTGTTAAATCTTAACCACTAGAAATCCTTTTCTTGTTCTTGTGTAACTATCTAGCGGATCAAAATCCCTAGAACTTAATCTCAAATTGCATTTAGCATTTGATCCTTTTTATTACAAAAATAGAAAAAGTTCATGTCGAATTTATTCTAGATTTGGAATAATTTATTTGAGATTAATCCCTTGTAAACGATACCGTTGTTGTAACACCTTTCAAGTTTAATAATAGTTTTATTTAACTTGAATTTTGTTTCACCTTTTTTATTCCGCATTTTATTCGATTAAACGGTATTGTTTGTATTCAACCCCCCTTCTACAAACATATTGCGACCTAACAACCGGACCGAACCGAATAGACCGAAAAACTGAATCATCATTTTTTCTTGGATCGAAGTGAACCGAAATTTTATAATGGACCGGACCGGACCGAACCGAACCCAAATAATTCGATTCGGTCCGGTTTTAGACCAAACAGACCAGATTTTTTTAAAAAAGAAAATTTTATTAAAAATTTCAAACCAAAAAATATGAAATCTAAAATATAATTAAAGTAAGGTGATATGTAGAGTTCTAAGAGTGTACGAGTATAATTATAAATTAAAAATTATGATTATAATTTTTAGATATATGTAAATATATAATATAAAATTATAATATTTATGATTTGGTATATTCGGTGTATTCGGTCCAGACCGAAATATTTTTTAAAAGAATCAGACCAAACCGAATTTTATTTCGGTCTATTTGGTCCGGATTGAATAGAACAAATTTATGTAAAATCAGGACCGAACTAAATTAGTACGGTTCAGTTCGGTTTTTCAGTTTCGGTTCGATTTGCTTAGCCCTATTTATAATCGATTTATGTATTTATTTGTTGGTTTGGACTGGGAAATCTAAGGATCCGGCGATTTATTTTTGGAAACCAGAAAATTTCGATTTTACCCCTGATATAAAAGTTAAAAACGGTCCAGGGGTACAAAACAAAGTGAAATTCAAAGTTAAAGGTGCAACTTGCAAGGTAACATAATATAGACCCGAATTGAAAAATCACCCAAAGAAATGAGTTACAAAGTGCCAAATACTCTTATTTTCTTCTAGTTTAATTAGTAATTTACTGAAATGTCCCTGAATTTGTTAAAGTTAACGGCCAACTTGGATGGAAAGTCGTCAATGGGGTGCAAATAGAAGCGAAATTAATTTTATGGGGTGTAAGTTGACAGAGAAAATAATGTAGACCCAAATCGCAAAAATGAAAATAAAAGTGGGTTACAAACTGCCAATTACTCTAAAATTTAATTATGTACAAAATATTGAATTTATTTTTTTTTATTTTTAAATTTCAATCCTACTGTGTTCATTTTTTGGCTATGCCCAGAGTGCTGCATCATGATTCAAGCAAATAGACAGAATGTATAATATACATACATATATACAATTATTTAAATAGGATCCAAATCCTTTATAATCGTTGCATGTAATCATTTATTTGCTAAAAATTTCTGCAAAATAGGCTTTACATTTTAAGTTAATGGAGAGAGTAATGTCACTGGATGCCCTTTTTCATATATTTTTTTAATTATATCCTGTGGGGACAAATGATTTGTCAACCATTAAATGTGAGGGCCATCTATATCGATGCAGAGATTTAACACATTGGCTTCACTTCAGTACCTCACACTGTATTGACCAACTGCCATTTCTCTAATTCTCTCTGTTATATATCACACAAGTAGCTTCATGTCTTGGATAGTCCCAAAAAATCCCCAGGAAAATGAAGAAACTAAAAACGATGATGAGGAGATAAACATGATTGCATGCAATCAATTGCAATTGAAGCGCGATCTTAGTGATAAACCAGGTACACTAACCAAGAAAGTTGTCCTCCGCTCACAGAAAGCGTGTCAATAAGTTCCAATCTCTCCTTAAACACAACTCCCGCAACTCGTGATCATAATAATACTCAAAATAACACTATTGGACAATAATGTTCCTGTACTACTCCTTATGCAACTTCCTAGTTTATTACTACCACTACGCCATAGATTGGATTCTGCAACTCTTCACACTGGGGTTGCAAAGAAAAGTGTAATAGTAGCCTTCTAAACCAATGTCTATCGCAACCCCTCTTTTTTGATGTTGCGGTATAGTCAAAATGTGTTACCAAAATGGCCTATGTAATTAAAGATGTTTTTTTAATTTAACTAATTAATAATTATTTACATAGAAATGATATTATAATTGAGATATATATTTCATTTATTTTTAGAAGTTAATAATATTAGTTACATGATTTATAAAATTATATTGATTTATAAAACTTAACAAATCATTATATATTATATATCATTTTAAAATATTTATATACATTATTTTTATTTAATTTATTTATTTCTCATAATTAAATATTTGAAATAATATTTATTAAAAAAAGAGAAATTAATAATTTAAATTTGAGCAAAAAACAAGTTGGGTTGGGTTGTTTTTTTCAGAACCAAATTGGGCCAACAGTTGGTGGGCGGGAAAGTTGGAATTTTAGAGGAGCGGGGGTTAAAATTTTAACTAATGAGCGAGTGGTTTTCAGCGGTTTTTAGACACACTCACTCAGCAAAATAGAAACTCACACACTCTCACTTACAATCACTCTCTCAATCTCACAAACTCTCTCAAGATTTCGGGTTTTCAAGGTGTTCATCTCGGGCTTCAAGATTTCGGCGTCGATCTGGGCTTTGTCGGGGTTTGATTACTAATTACTAGGGTTTTGATTGAGGGTTCCAGTTTGGGGATTCTGCAATTGGAGTTGATGTAGGTCAAGTTTTGGGGGTTTCGATCGATTTGAACTACTGCATTCTTATTTCATCAGGTATTATTCATAAATCGAGCTTTTATTTTTATTTCAAATTAGGGTTTCGAGTTGTGTTTATTGAAGTAGAAGTGTGTGTATATAAGTATGTTTTTGTGTATGTTATATGTATTGAAGTATGCATGCTCATCTCTCTCTCTCTCTCCCTCTCTCTCCTTCCTTCCCCCCCCCCCTCTCTCTCTCTCTTTCTCTCTCTCCCTCCCCCCCACACACATGACTGTGACTATATAGTGTATAGATAAAATGTGGCAACTTATGCTGGCATGTTGATCTCCCCACTGCCCAGTGGTTTCCTTGATTGTGATTCAATTATAAATTTTGTTTTCCTTGTTTTTGCTGCATTTTATTTGTAACTTGTTATTTTGTCTAGTTGATAAGTTAATAATGTTGGATTTTGCGTAGAAACTCAAGATAAAGGGTCTTGATGAGATGGGTCTGATTGGTGGAAATTTCCATCCGGGTGCGATGGTAAGGACTCAAGAAGAGGATTTCGAGAGCAAGTCTGGCAGTGAAAATATGGAAGTTCCTTCAGGCGATGAACAAGAAAGACCAAGGTGTAGATCCCAAAGGGAAAAGAAATACAATAGACACACTCCCTTTCAAATTCAAGAGCTTGAAGCGTAAGTGTTTACATATTATGTAGATTTGTTTTGTTTTTATATTTTGTTTATATAAGTATCGTGTCTTGAATGTTGTTCCTTTTTTCATTAGTTCATTCAAGGAGAATCCTCATCCTGATGAGAAACAAAGATTGGAACTTGGGAAGAGGTTGAGCTTGGAAAACAAGCAAGTCAAATTTTGGTTTCAGAATAGACGGACACAAATGAAGGTAATTATACAGATTCTTGTTTACTTTGGACACCTTTAAATATCACTGAAACTGATGATATTCACTTGATATATAGACTCAACTGGAATAGACGGACACAAATGAAGGTAATTATACAGATTCTTGTTTACTTTGGACACCTTCATCACTGCCATTGCTACTTGATGGGGCATTGGGAACTGAAGTAGCGGGAGCTAGAGCTTGTGAGATGGAGTTAAGTGAAGGCTTTTCATTCTTTAGTGGAGCCACCTTTGCAGAAGTAGCGGGAACATACATCTTAACAGACCCCAAGTTTCCCTTCTTGGTATGTGAGCTTACGATAGATGCATATGACTTCTTTGGAGCATCCTCTTCAGGATTACAAGAAACTGGGTCCAGATCTGCAATAATATGATTCTCTGTTGACTGAGGTTCAGAAATTGGTACAGCTTTTGTACTCTCATTTCCTTTTAAGTCGTCATTCTTTTCTTCAACATTTGGAAGCTCCTCAATATAGGACTTGTCCTGGTTAAATACCGGAGGATCAAGCACATGTGATGGCTTTGGAAATAATATAATCAGTATCAAAATCTATCGAAAGATATATCAATTTCAAATACGGAATTTGAAATATGACGGGAACCTGGTTCCTTTGTCAGGCCTGTTGATGGAGTGTCAGGTATTGCACTAACTGAAATAGTGTTAGCATCTACCGGAACATTTTCATCCACGTATCTGAAAACATCATTGAGCACAAAGTAACCTACGTGCTATGGGGCAAGGAAAAAAGTCTGTGTAAATCTTCTTCTCAGATTGTCTATGCTTGTCAAGTACCCAGTCACCAAAAGAATTACACCATTCTTCATAGAATCCTGTGCATCTGCAGTCTTTATCTCTACTTTGTAATTCTTGTAATCCATTGAACATATCTTGTTATTAATACCCTGTTCCAGATACAATACTTGATTGTTAATCTCACCTCTCAAGAACAGTTGTATTTCAACACACAGGATTATTGACATGGAAAAGTGGAATGAGTGTGTGTTCATCACTCTACATACGAAAGAAAGGAGAGTAAAAGAACTTCTCTAAAGGTTAAGATGAAAATGTAGAGTGAGAGTAAAGTCATTTTCCGAACAAAAGGTAACAATTTCTTTTAATCTTTTGATACATTAATGATATATAGTAATTCTAACACTAAAATAATGCATGCCTACTCACTAAAGTTAACATAAGCAGATGATATAGTTTAAGTGTCAGAATTCAGTTAGCGAACTTAAAAGAGAAATTTGAAGACAACTGACCAAACAGTGAACAATCGCGAGGGTGTAACTATTGCCTAAAAATACAACCAGGTGGCCGGAAGGTTGTAGGAGTGATATTATTTTCAATATTTTAACATAAATGTAGACCATGCTTATAGTATATATAGATCTCTTCTATTTTGATATATAAATGAGCATTGTCATTTGAAAGTCTAATATGATTTTCTTTTCAGGTGCTCAATCGATAAGTGGTGAAGTCTGAAAGTTCCACAATAAAGGTAATGATCCCAGTTCTATTTTGAAGATATACCTGTATGATGTAACCAGGTTTCATTCTACGATATTCATAAATTATTGTATGCATCAGTTAAGGTAGAGTGGTGATATTTGTCCTGTGAATATGTGTGTATTTGGAAGTTCAAAAGAATGACAATTAAATAAAACTAAATCTACTCTCAACATCAGTCAACTGGAAATTGTGTTATAGAATGAAACATGTTCTCATTAGTATTGTTAGACTACTTTTGTCATCCTTAAACACGGATCCAGCTGAAATTTTTTTGAGGTTGAGCAGTTATCTTCAGAATTATATGATTTAACTAATTAATTTTTGTATATTTTGTCATTAAAAATCATGTTTACAAGGAATACAATTATGTCTTTGATTGGTTAATTGACAGGTATTTATAATTGCAAAATCAGGATTGAAGAGCAGACTATGGTGTGTAGAAGACTTTGATGAACTAGTGCAAGGAAAAGCACATGGTCTTTCTTGGTTTGTAAGGAGATATGTCAAAGTTTGACAAACAGTTTACATCCTTTTATCGTTTATTTATTTTAGATTAAGGTGTTTCACTTTTTTAAGAATGTAATTTATTTGGTGTGCTTGGTTTGGAACTATATATCAAGCTATGTACTTTGACAGTGGTGTATTTTGGTAAATATTGCTCGTGTTTGGAATTATTTGGTAATGAAATGAAAATTTATATATTTTTGGGATATGCAACTTTATAAAAATTTCAAAGACGGGCCCACATGTGGGGCCCATAAATATTGTACAAATAGCCCAAACCCTGTTGTAACACTTTTCAAGTCCTATTGCAACCCCATTGGTGTTGCAATAGCATGTTTCTGTAACGGATAACCAAGGGTTGCAATAGGGTGTCCCCGGGGTTGCAAAAACTATATTGCAACGCCTAAAATTGCAACCCCGAAAAAGAGTCGCAATAGTCTTTTTTGGCCTTTAGCAACGCTTTTTTGGCGTTTAGTAACGGTTTCTTGGGGTTACAGAATCCAATCTATGGCGTAGTGTACTGTTCGTTTGTGCACGGTGACATGGAACTATTAGCAAAATTCGTTACTGTCTATCCTCCTCATTTCAGTGTAAAATCTTATAATTAGTAATTGGCGAGAGTATAGAACATACCAACATGTTCATGCATTGTATAATAATGGTATAAAACGTCTGTAACTTGCAGTACCTAAATGATCAGCAAATATGTAATCTATATTTGTTTTTTCTTCTTGCTTTTGAAAGCATTCTTGAAACTAGAATTTCATAATACAAGCATTTTTTTTGAATGCTTAATGGATAGAAGCTGGATAGACTTAACTTTTAGCATAGAGTAGGTCAGTTTTAGAGCATCTCGTAAAAATTGAAATGGTTAGCTATAATTGTTGGATATCATTATTTTTTAAAATTTTAGCTAAGAGTTTTGATATATAGTCCAATGGTATTATCTATGATTTTGGTTATGTAAAATATACCTTAGAGATTTTTTGGTTGGCCAAATGTAGCCAATGAAAAATGGTTGTCTATATTTTTTGCTAAGGGCATGGAAGGTTGGAGTGTTAGAAATTTTACAAATTCTCTGAAAGTGTCACATACACGACACCTAGATGCCACCTAGATTATTTAGCTAAAGATTTTCTCTCATTAGAGATGCTTTTACACTTTAATATGTTCCAAATTCTCAATCACGTCTAACTATTATTCTCCTAAAAAAGGAGATCCATTTTTAATATTATCTCTAATATTCTTTACAAATCCTGTCTATGAATTTGATTTTTTTTTTCCAGTCAAAAAAGGAACAATCATACCCTTCAAGGGCATCAATTAAAAAAGGAATTGCAATGAATGTGTTAAATAAGTCTAAAATCTATATCATATATGACATTGATTTCAAATGTTTTCATTTTTTTTATACATGATGCCCTTCAAAAACTAACACGCTATGTTATAAATTCAATAACATTCAAAAGTTGGGATTCTTTTTGAGCGGCAAATCACTTTACGCGAAAAGCCAAGCCAAATCATTTTTCTAAAGTTAAGAATAAGAACAAGAATATATATATATATATATATATAGAAGTAAAAGAAACGAGAAGTTTAAGTTAGGGCATGCCCTTACTTGGAGAAGTGTTGAATTGAATCCTGATCCTCGAGACATCATACAGGTAGAAAAAAATTTCCTTCCAACCTTTCTCATGGATAACTTTGCAAGATAAGAATCCATTTTTGTTGTGCTGCTTTTCAACAACCAAGTAGTAATATCCATGATCAGACTTCCTCAGACTAAAAAAGTAGCTGATTTCATTCATGGTAGGCTGAGGAAGGTTCTGGTCCATGTACAAAGTTTAAATAAGTTTGTAACTGTTTAAGGATATTTGGAGGGGTGCTACATCATACAACTCAATTATCTCTCTGAGATAAGGATGCAAGGGCGCACCTACTCCCAATGAAATCAGCTTGGGCCTCGTCACTATGCAATATGTCCCTCTCACAAACGATGTGTGACAACTCCCAACAGTCACCATTCTGGAAATTCTGAAATTTCTCCGTAATTAAAAAGGTGAGGGTGCATCATACTGGGAGGGCGCGCCCAAATGTCTTCTATGTCGTAAAATTTCATCAGCTAATCTAATTGTTCATCAGAATAACTTCAAAACAATCTAAGACAAAATAATTTTCCTTGTTCTTTCCTAAAATATTTTTTCACAACCTCTGAACATGGTTCATATTTAGTCCCGGAAAAGTCCATCTCGCTCTCAAAAACCTCCCAGTGCTCATTGGGAATGGGTGAAGGCTCAGGGGAGTTAAAGTATTGGTAAGTGTCTTCATCAAAGAAATGCATCTCATCATGAAGAAGGGGCGTTTCTGCTTCAGGAGCGCCCTCAGGAGAGCTATGTTGAGGTGCGCCTTGTGATGGATGACTTGGAGAATTAGGTTTGTAGTTCACTTTAGACGGCCCAACCCCAACGTTCACACCAATCTCTACACCTTTATACCTATCAGAGTTCAGGTCCTCGAGCCAATCATCAAGATCTTTGCTCTTTAGGGGCAGTGACCTTTCTTTGGAAACTAATTTTTTCTTTCCTTTGCGCTGGTTCAAAGGAATATTATCTATGGAGGAATCACTAGAATAATCTTCCATAAATTGGTTTCTCTTTGAAATTTCTAATAAGACGCGCCTCAAGATCGATGAATTATAAATTCCTATGAGAGTGTGGAAAGTCTAGCTTGAAAGGTGTAATGGAAGGAGAATAAATTCCTAATTTCGTGCAAAACTCTTCAAAAGGGTGGAATCGTCTTCCGGCTGTCAAAACAAATGAAAAATTCTAATGAATGCGCATCAAAAAGGAAAACAGAAGCAATAAAAATATGAAGAAAATATGAAGAAAAGGGAGAAAAAACCATTGAAGGCGCGCTCTATCACTAAAGACGCGCCCTATAATTAAAGACATGCCCTGAAAATTATTTGAAATATTATCTAATGGTCTGAAATATATCTAGGCACGCCCTAAATAATCTATGCCCTACAAATTAGGTAAGGCGCACCCTCAATATAACCTCTTTGCAGAGCCCGTTACAAAGAAACGATTGGAATTCTATAAACACATTTTTGAATTTTTAGTCTTAAAATTAAAGATAAAAAATAATACATACATAATATACATACACATACATACAAGAATTATGAAGAAAATAAAACATAAAAGCGAACAATCACTTAAGCATTTTTCAAGATCTACTGAATGAAATTGAAAAATGAATTGAGGAATTCGTAACTTTAAAGGAGATGAACAAGTTGAACGGTTTAAAAATGCGAAATGGCAGTGAGAGGACCGGAATCAAGCGATCGGAAGTTGGAACCGGTGGTGAATTTCCTTTTTGGGAAAGAGGAAAAGATAAAGAGAGTAAAGTAAAAAGTGATGGTGACGTTCCGGCTATTTATAGGGGAAAGACGTGGGGACATCTGTCACGTTATGTCAATCTCGTCGTACATTACTCCCAAAAGAAACGATTATCTAAAGTTAGAGGTTGCGCCCTATCGTAAAGGCGTGACTTCCTTGTTAAAGACCTGATTCAAAACTATTTTGAATACAAAGGTCGCGCCCTAAACAGACGGCGCTCCTTGAGTACTGGGTGACTTGTACAAAATTCTATGACCAACGAGGGGTTGAAAATTCCAATCCTATTTTTCAATAATATACGGAATTTGGGGGGTAGTACTTATACCCGAATTTTGGTACAAAAATTATCCGGGTCAAAATCGGGTCAATTGATTAAAATTAGGGCAAAGATATCAAGATACAATCAGAATTAGGGCTTGCCCTCTTTTCCAAAATTGAAAGGACGCGCCCTCATAAATTGGTAACTGCGGTCGCACTAAACGTTAGGGCACGCCTAAATGATAGCAAGACATGAGAGCCCTAACTTCCCAAGAAGTTAGGGCGTGCTTTTGTGGTCAGGGCGCGTCCCAACATATACAAGGATAGGGTGCGCCCTAGCAAGAAAGCATGATTTAAATAGAGCTTCAACATATCGCTTGGATGAGTTCTTTGGATGTTTTAAGAGGGAAAATGATTATTATTACTAATATATATTATGCAGCTACTCAATTGAAAAACTCCTTTTCTGTAATGCAACCGCAGAAAGGCGGTGTCTGTGGTCAGAGACCTATAGGGGTATGTCTGGACGGAAGGCCTCCTCATGTAGTCAATGAGTGTCCTCATTAGGGATGTGGGGTGAACTCTTGAAGCCGCAGACGAGCCTTGAGCCTTTGTGGTTAGGCCTTATCGGCGGACATTCCTAAAACTAGTAGATGACGGTTTCTAGTAGGTTTTCTAATAGGCCTCGGTATGAGAAATCTAAGTCCGTTAGATTTCTTGTTCTTCAAGAACTATGTTCGCTTGATTTCCTATAAATAGGGATAAGTAAGAAAATTGTAAGGGGTCAGAAGTTGAGAGCGCAAAGGAGACACCACTAAACCTAAGCAATCTCAGCCACCATTAAACACAACCACCAAATACTGTTCACGTTTTCCAGTGAATAACCACCGTTATAGATTTTACTTCCGAGTACGAAACTCAAATTTTGTTGCTAGTAACTTCCTCCGTCTAATAACACGAACTTTAAAAACGCATTACAATTTTCCGAGTTTTAAGAACTTGCTAAAATCGTGAACAAGAGGTACATCATAATTTATTTATTTTTTATCTATTTTGACATTTAAATACTGTAGAAAACATAAAGCTGATATTTGAACACATACACTATTTATATACTCCCTCCGTCCCTCCCAAATGTTTACATTTGGGTTGGGCACGGAGTTTAAGAAAAATGATAAAGTAGTGGAGGAAAGTTAAAAAAGTGAGTAAAGTAGTGGGACCGATTAATATTATATGTATAAAGTGGGTATAGTGGAGAGAAGTAGTGGATGTAGTTATTTTAAAAATTATAAAAACTTTACTATTTTTGGAAAGTTTTGAAATATAAACAATTGGAAGGGACATCCAAAAAAGGAAAGTGTAAACAAATGGGAGGGACAGAGGGATTATTTGTTAACTGGGAAAAAATAAATGATGGATCTTATCTCATACATTAAAACTAGTACATGTAAATTATATATAGGGTGACTACTAGTGAATGGATGCTAAAAATCAGCAATTGCATTCCTATTTTGACTCCACTACTCCCACACTCCTGAAAACTCTAAACAACCAAATGATTAAGTCCTGTGCATTACAATGAACTGATTACAATCTTTATTTTAAAACAAAACAATCAATCAATTAAATAAATAAAACAATTAAAACAAGTTTAAGATTATTTTTCCAACAAATACCTTTTTCCCTTGTAATACCCAACATCATTCTCTTTGGTTCACAGTTCACATAAATGAATACGGCATTGATTCCGGTGATAACATTTTATATATGATCTCTTATGCCCTTAATTTGTTGTGTCCTCCTCTCCTATACTCGAACCTCAACAAGCAATACAAAAGAGACATGGAGAAATTTTTCTTCAAATTTCAACGCAAACACCAACGAATCACCCAAACACATAGTACAGACAACTAGAAAGAAAAATAGATCAATATTCCTCTGTTAACTGATCTGCAATAATGTTCTAGGAAACGACAGACCATGCACATTTTATAACCTAACTATTTACCTACAACTTCTTATTTGTAGTTAATTAAGCATATAGTATATATGTACCAGAAGAACATGCTTGATCAGTATTAACCTGTATGTTAACTTTACTACAGAAGCTTGTAGTTTATTTTCTTGGTAAATGTTGTCGAGTGAGTACAGGTGCACCCTGCACGTTGGCTCCTTGTCGAGATATCAACCAATTGTTTAGTAGTGCCGTTTCATATTTATACGAGATAAACATCTTTCCCAGGTAAATATGATAGAGACAAACACAAGAAATAACAAGTATAATGCAAAGCATCATAAAACATGTATAACCAAACATAGGGAAGCATGTTGAACCAGTAATTATTCTTTAGCCTTGGTGTTATATTGTATTCTAATTAGTTCAACGTTGATCGCAAATTGTTCTTAAATTAATCGAGTATCGTACATTAGTTGATGTTTTTGTAAACAATTTTTTTTGATAACCAAGTGTCATGACATTTAATTAAACGCATCTCGGTCATCGATCAATAAATATATATATATATAATATATATATAAATATATATATGACCGGTACAACATCACACCGTCATTACTCCTTCTAAAATTCGAGTATTCAAATGAAATTAAATTTAGGGTAAGACTCTAAAATCCCATATCAACCAGCGGAGTTATAAATTGGGTGGAATTTGTAAACAATTTAAATGCACAGGCAACGAAATGTTAGTTTAACATACAATGACGAGAGTACGTAGTAGAAAGAAGTTAAAGTTCTCTCATATACCGATGGATCTAGAGCGGATCAGGCGCTGACCCAGTGGCTTTGGGAACAATATTATAACGCAAGAGAATAATCAACACTTGGCGTTTATCAATCCTGTGTTTTTGTAGTATATATTATTGATTGTACATGCACTTATTGCACCCTTCTTATAATATTGCATGTACGATTGCACTCACGAGGCACCATGCAGGGGTGACCCTGTACATTAAAAGCATCTTCAATAGAGCTTCTTAAGTTGCCAAATCTTAGGTGACATAATATCCTTCATTGCCAACCTAAACCTATTGGAATTGTATGGTTGCCAAGAGATTGCCTCACAAGGTTGTCAAAATTTAATTAAAATATATATACAAATGTAAAAAGTTTATATCAATAATGTTTTTTCATTTTATGAGTCATTTACAATTTAACGGATCACATAGACAACATTAGAATATTGCCAAGTTAATATAAAATTGAGTGAAAATAAAATATTAATATATATGATGATTTGGCAAAGTTGGCAACTAACTTGACAAATCCTTATTGAAGATGCTATAAGATCACTGCAAATTAGAGTATCAATTTTAATACTGATTATTTTACTAATTTGCTAAAATTAACAATGGTTCATTTATATTAATAATGTTCGTGAGATTGAGACGATATAAAAGCTAGTAATATATATACTAATAAGCACTAACTTTTTGAAGATTTAGTATACAAGTTTATTAGTTATTATTTTTGCGTTCTATAAGCTAAAGTTTCATGCATTACAACTCGGAAAATGACTGAGTTACAAAATTGAATATAAATTTTCTATGAAAATAATATGTTTTAAATTATGATTGTAATGAGGTCCATATTCACATGAATAACGTTAATTAAAGAATCTCACATTATTTGTCATGTTATTTTGTAAAATATTATAGTCAATTTTGTTTGTATAACATTACTCTTACAACTTTAATTAGTTCATTATCTTTTACATTTTTGAGATAATCTTCATGCATTACAATTTTTTCCGTTGTACATTATTCCTAGTATGACTCTCTCATTTAAGAAGAATTACAAATTTTCCGCAAAAAAAGAAGAAATTACAATTTTAACATAACTTATAAGTTCCTTCACGTCAAAAAGAAAGCTAAAATGCATTACAAATTTATGGTTGTACATTACTCCTAGCATGACCCATTTAGAAAGAAATACATACTATATGTAACTTAAAAATTAAAAATTCGTTCTGTATCGCATACCTATATTAAAAAATTCAACTCGACATTAAATATATTTCTATTTTTTGTGTTTGTGTACAAAATTTCACAGCAAAACACTAAATATTATATCATTTGTATGCATTGTTAACGTGTCATATATCAAAGTGTGAGACATAATTTAAACGAAATATATAATAGAATCTATGTAATAATACATATGTACTAAATAAATATTTAACAAAAGGACTAATTACACGACGATTTCGAGATCCGTGCTCGATCCGAATTAGATTATAATTATATAAAATTATTTTGATCTTTAATTTATCTATTTTTTGCTATTGTAAAATAACAAGACTAAAAGAATCCTATAAATCCCATAATTGATTAGAGGAGGAGGGGGGGGACATGTTCAGATTGCATGTGATCTGACTTTTGAAAACATCCTTATGTCGCCGGAATCCCAGCCACATTCTCACACCCATCGTTCTTGAGATCGAATGCTACCATTTTATATCACCCTCCCTGCCTAGTTGAAGTTTGGAACCATAAGTAATTATTGGACCTTTAGATTTAAAACCATACGTGTCAAAAAATCTGTATAATTTGCTACCGAATTGACTGCAATCAATTAAACTACGAATGCAAGATAAGATAAAAGGCTTTTGGTATCTTCTCTTCTTTCTCCCTCGAAAATAGATATGGATTGAATATTTTGTTCAATGAACACTCCCAAAATCCCAAGTTCTCACTAAAAAAACATATTAAAAAGACGGTAAGAAATGAGCAGTTTTAAAGAAAAATGGTCGGTTTAATCAACCGATGTGGGGTGGTCCATTTTATTCTTATCACATTATCATAAATGACGTTGTTTGTTCGATCAATACACCGTCGGTCGGTTATATTCTGTCAGATTTTAATCAATCGATTTTAACCCGTTTTTTTATAGCGGCTACGTATAATTATTAGGTGTCAAATATATGAACGTTGTATCTTTTCCGTTCATCCCCTTAACTAGTGTACTGAAGAAACAATGAGATCTAGTCCTGCTGCTCGATCCAATTAACTCTATAATGACAAGAGTTGGCAATATTCTAACTTCATGTAAAATAATTCAGCACGTAAATCAATAATGTGCATGATTAAATAAAACCATAGAAGAGAAGAAGACGGAAATAATTTGGAGACGATCTTAAATAGGTAGTGACTAGTGAGTGAGTATGTGAGAGAATAAAAAGGCCATGATTATTCCATTTCAATTGAACAGTAGCCATTTTGTTTTCCTCCAAATTTCAACCATCAATTCCCTGCAGGGACCTAACCGCCCCTCTATAAACTTGCTCTCTGGACCAGCAACTCCTTTTTCATCTTTCGTTCATCAAATCATTCCCGCACTGAAAACTTCTATACATTTTTAAAGCTTGAAATAGATATACTTAATATGTGAATATTGTAGCAATGTCTTTGATCAGTCTGCATCCTTAAATTCACAACTTATACTTTTCATTAGTACCTTTTCCTCCATTCCCAAAAGAAGCTGCATGTTATTCTTACCTTCCTTTTTTCTGCTACATCATTAGTATTTACTTTATCTTTTGACTCTTCATCAATCCTTTTGTAGCTATATTATCCTAATTAAACCCCTATCATTTCATCTCATTCTTCCATTTCTCTCAAATCAACAAAAGCTTGGATCTCTTTATTGGTATTTTTATAATATGACAAGTGCTACTACAGCTTCGGATGTGCCCAACCTCTCTTTACAAATTAGCCCTCCCTCTCCATTAGCTTGCGAGAATAAAGATTCGGGCTCTCATCCTTTTGGATTGATGGTGAGAAAATCATCGTTTAGTGACCGAAGCTCTGCAACGGATTCAGGCAGCAGTGGAGGAAGCGATTTAAGTCATGAAAACGGATGCTTTGTTGTACCTGAAACAAGGGATTTCTGTAACAGCCTTGATTTGAGTTTAGGTTTAGAGACGCTGGCGCCTATTTTTAAACCTCCAAGGCCACTACAATTACAAGGAGACAGTGTTCACCATTACGTACCACAAATTTATTCACGCGAATTCAAAAAGAGTTCGAGAATGATGAACATTGGATTGAAAAGAAGTGCTCGAGCTCCACGAATGAGATGGACTTCAACTCTTCACGCACATTTTGTTCATGCAGTTCAGCTCCTTGGTGGCCATGAAAGTATGTTTACCAATCACAATTAATCTAGCTAATTACTTAAGTTGGACATTAACTTGATCAGTTTATAAGGTGTTAATTAAGTGTACATGGTTATATATGTCAATGCTGTTGAACCTGAATCGATCTTTATCTGCATTATTGGATGTTTGTTTAATACATATTGAAATTTCATTTTCATTGTTCGAGTAAATTGTACATAATTAATTAACATGATGATATTGTTACCATGACTTTACAATGTCACAGGAGCAACACCAAAATCAGTGCTAGAGCTGATGAATGTGAAGGACCTAACGTTAGCTCATGTGAAGAGTCACTTACAGGTAATACCAGACTAAATCACTTAGGTTTTTAAAATAAGAATGTAATTTGTATATATATTCTGATTTTCGATAAGAGGGCGATTAATGTGCATCTGATGTTGAGTCTTATATATAGTCATGGGCATGATTATTGTGGGTAGTGGAGGTTGGGGAGTACAAAGGATAAAGACAAAAAGGCATCTAGGCTAGAGATGGTAATCTTAGCAATGAGTTTTACTAATCCTTTTGTGTTCCTCTTCATGCAGATGTATAGAACTGTGAAGAGTACTGACAAAGTAGTAACAGGTAATTTTTTTTAATTTTTCTCTGCCCATTGCGACCCCATTTCTATTTCTTTCTATCTATTTTCTCTTTGTTTGCAAGCTCCATAATCAAGATCCTTTTGCTCGATAGCTAGTAAATTTCGTTCCCAGTCTTGCAAATGATATCACATTTATATTTACTAGTCTGGTGACTCGGATTAAAAATAATATCAAAGTTATTATTTTTATAAATTTGAACCTAAATGTGCGAAATTTAAATTAAAATATAATAATAATTATTGTTAAATTATGTAGTTACAAAAAAATCGAAGTAAGTGTAAAAATAAAATTTCACCGTATAATTCTTTTATTTTTGACTAATTATATGACTTATAAATCTAGTTTTAATTGCACCTAATTATGTTACTTGTTATATAAATCTAAAATGTTATTCTTTGATAATATGATTATGACAATAACAAATAAAAATTAAAGTGAAAGCCCAGTCTAAAGAGAATAGAAATAAATTCTCTGAGTTGAGATTTAATTATATAAAATTGTAAAAATAGTTATTTAATTTTCTAGTTAAGACCAAGATTTGGTACTTTTGTGTTCTACTAGAACATGATTTTACTTAGATAGTCGATAATTTTGCGAATCAGATTAAAAATATCGAATTAGTATTTGTAGTGCGAAACACTGATCAAAACTAATATATTATGTAGTTAAAAAGAATCAAACCACATATGAAATTTTCCAGTATAATTCTAGTCTTGCTTACTTTATTTGTTATAGAATGTAACATATTGGTTTTGTTTTTGAGAAATGGATTATATAATTATCTTATAAACCAAATATATGTTATTTTAGATTATTTAATATTAATTAATATTATTTGATAATTATCTTATAATTAGCTTTTTCAGTATAGTTTATTTAATATTACTTAATTATTAATAAAAATAATTTTCAAATTAAAAATAAATAGACGTTGTGATGAACTAACTAATAGAAAATAAAGTTTAAAAAGAATAGAAGTCAATTTATATTATTTGAGTACAAAAATTTGCAAATATTGACAAACCTATAGAGGTTAAATTGAATTAATTTTTTGGCCACTTATATTATATAAGTATCTATAATAGAATACTTAATCAGATTCTATTTATAATTGTATCATTGCATTATATTTGGTGTTTAAATAGAAGAAGAATAATGGAATATTTTTATATTTATGATTGATTGAAATTCTAATCATATTTTAGTGTTTGAATAGCATTTATGATTGTATTACAAATTTTTTCAATTGATTTAAGAGGTCTTAATTTTTTTGAATTTGATATAAATTTTGTATAATCTATTTTTAAAATATCATATAAATTATTTTGACCGTATATAATCAAAGGTTTAAATAAGAAGTATCTTAATTGGATATTCTGATGTATATTACTTTTGCTAAGATTTCTAGGTATGTATTGTTGAATATAGTAGGTTTTGGTATAGCATTGCAAGTAAATAGCACAGAGTTTAGCACAGAGTTTATTTATTTAAAATAAATATGTTAGTTTAGCCAAAAATTACTTTAAGTATGTATTAAATATATAAATATATATATATAATATGGTTAAAATAATTAATTATATATGATGTACAAGGATATTTATTTTAGTTAAATTTTTACAATATTGCGAATCCGTCAAAAAATACAAAAAAGAATGAGTGAGTAATTAGGGTTAGAGAAGATAAAAATGGGGATTAAAGAGAATTAATGAAAATTAATGAGTGAGAAATGGAGGATGGGAGAATTTATGAAGAGAGAGAAGTGTGAAAGAGAATATTTTAAAATAATTTAGGAAAAGAAATTGAGATTAAATTGGATGGTTTATTTTTTCCTGGATGTCTGATGAAGTATTGACAATTCATCTCCATGATTGTAAATGCTGCAGGCCCAGGACAGACAGAAATGGATCTGAATCGAAGGACAAATATAGAAGCAGGAGAAGTTGAGGCTTGCGACAATCTGCCTTCTAATTCAATCAATCCATCATTATCCTCAATTTCAATTCCAACTACACTACAAAAACTGCAAAGGTGAGAGACAAGGGGATCTTACATATATGAAGACACAATAATTAACTAAACAAAATTTCAAAGAAGATAATTAAATATAATTAGTCCTAGCTACCTAATTTAATTACTTATGAGTTATGATCATGAAAAAGTGTCTGCATCAACAAGTTTAAGGAAGACATGTACATATGATAAGAGTTTTGTACGTGATGATCAGGCCTTATTATCATTTTTTTACTATGAAACACAATAAAATTGAGCTTCTATCAAGTATAGCTTCTTGGTACTCCAGTACAAACACAAAATTATTCAGTTATAATAATTAAACGCTTACTAACCCTTTTATATTATTAATTTTTCGTACAGTTTGAGCAGAGATTCTTTGACATCATTCTTAGAAACAAACGAGCAGGGCCATTCAAATCGAGAAAATGCTTCAAGTTCTTATCCACCTTCACGAGAAGATGACGCTAAGGTTCCTAACTACTCAATTTATAATTTATAACAATATTCTTTTTCCGATACTACTTGATCTAGTTTTTTATTAATCTTTGGTTCATAAATTCCTAGATGTGTAATGTATATATGTTAAAGATTACGGTAATTTTGTAGGTGAATAGAAATGAAGAGGTTGCTGCTATGCATCAGCTGGAGAAGGAAAAGATGCCACTGAATTTAGAGATCTCCTTAGGGAGACCAATCTGGCAAATGGATCTTCTGTTGAACTCATCAGCCTTCTAAACTGTGTTCGACCCTAGCTAGTTATAACATATATATCTCCCTTTGTAGCTGGCTTGTTCTCTGGACACGAACTTGTGTTTGTTCCACCTTCACTACATTATTTTCTCTGCTCCCGGAAACTAATTATTAATCAGTTATAAATTTTTGCCTCGTGAGCTTGACCAAGTAGAAATACTTCTTGTTAATAATTTGACTGAAACATGTGAAATTCACAAAATGCATATTCGTGTCTACATCATCAAAAAAAAACATTAAGAATAATCAAAATGCAAATTAACTGCTAATTGATAGGCCATAAATAATTAGACTAAAAAGAATATTACCTCTCTATAGCCTCGATGCCTTTTCAGCCGAGAAGAAGGCCCTGAGATACTCAGAAAGAGTAGCCATGCGAGCTGGTGGAAGGACCTGAGAGCGAGCCCCTGTGGTCGCAGCCGCGGGCTGAACTTGGCCCGAGGCCGCAGCTTGCTCTGCCTCTTACATGAAGGGGATAGGGGAGATGGTCATTTCTGAAAGAAGACAACAAAGTAATACATTAGTCACAATGGAGAGAAGAGATGCGAGTAGATAATAAATGTAGAAAATTAAAGTGCAATGTGAAGTGAGATGCATGCAGGAAATGTAAACATGCTCGTACACGAGCTCGCACACGCGAGCAGACAGGCTCGCATAGGCGGGCTCGATGTTCTTACCCTTTCTGACCCTCTTCTTAGATTTCTTATTTTGAGGAGTCAGCCTCACTCCTTCCTTCAAAAACCCACACGCGACCAGATTCGAGGTCGTTATGAGTTTTCGAATATCCCTGTCCGCCTTAGAAAGATCTAGAAGGCTATCCGTGTTTATTTTTTCTTGTCCCACAAGGACAGTGCGAGGCGGGGTGGCTGCAGATAAATAAAAAATATTTTTTGTTAAAATAAAGAATTATGGTGAAGGAAAGGAGAGCGGCCAGGGAGGACTTACATGGATTATAATAAAAGTGAGTCTGGACTCGAGGCACCTCGTGGACATAAAAGTAGGGGCTATTTCATTTCCCTGAATTGCTCGGCCCGTTGTGGATGAGGTTCTTCTTGTTGAAGCACGGCCATACAGAGAGGTAAAAATATCCAAAGTCATTGGGAGAGTGCTTCAAATTGAGGAAATAACCCAGCTGCCTCGCGGTTAGAAGAGAGAACTCGCATTTAAGATACATGATGTACAGTGCGAGGGCGACCCGGTATCCGTTTGGATTAAACTAAAGGGGTGCGAGCTGGTAGTACTCGCAAACATCCTTGATGAAGGGGTGAAAGGGAGAGGAGATTCCTAGCCTTAGTAGGAAGGTGGACAGGACCATGTGAGTCACCCTGCCTCCATTCTCCGGATGGTTGAACCTATTACACCTCATGTGAGGCAAGGGCAAGACAATATGACCCTCGAGCTGGAACTACTCGATGTGCTCAGCCAGGTGCTTCTGAGTAAGCGAGGTGGGCAGGTCGCGGCAAGCGAGCACCTTTATCTCCTCGGCCGCAGTAGAGCTCTCCTCCCCATCTGGGATGATCTGCTTTATGAAGATAATTTCACCCTCAAGCTCAGGCTGGGCAGGAGGCACATAAGGCTCAGGAGAGGCCGCAGGGACATAGTTATAATTGTAGATCTTATACTGACTAGTAACGTCTGCCACCTCCTCGCTTTGAGGGGAGTCATATGACCAATGCGAGCCGTCTTCTTCACCCTCGAGCCCCAAGATGGGATATTCTGTGGCTACAGGTTTCTTCCCTTTCTTGGTGTCATAATAGGCACTCCTCAGGTCACTGTCAGTAGACTCCGAGTCAAATGAGGTCGAGGTCATTGGCTGCAGCTTGCCTAAGGTGGGCCGCCCTCTCTTCAACCATCTCTCTTAAAATCTCCTCAGCTCGTTCTTTGTCTAAAAGAGCGGGCTCGCGGGTTAAAAGTTCCTCCACCTCAAGAGAAGCTGGTATATTGGAGAGGTCCACGAGCCTGTTTCTCCAATCGTAAATATTCCTCTCCCTGGTATAGTCTTCAAGGTTAGGATCGAGGTGAATATCCAATGAGCCGGAACCAGCTGCTCGTATCGAGTTCTCGACTCTAGCAATGTTCAGGGCCCCCTGAGGAGTGATAGCAGAATCGGGAGAAATAGGTTGGCTGAGACGGACAGAGAGTGAAATCAGCTCACGTTGGAAGTCCTTTGAGCCTCGCTGCTCGGGTGGATATTAATTTATTGGAGACGGAGTGGCTGAAGAACGAACCACGCTGGCAGAGTTGCGAGTCAGGCTCGAGGAAGAGCGAGATGAACCATAGGAGCGGGCTGAAGATGCACTCGACATCTGTAAAAGATGGTGAAAATTAGTGTGTGGCCCTAAAAAGAAAGCAAAAATAAGTATGGGATCGCACCTAAGTGTCCTCACATCTCACATGGGATCGTACCTAGGTATCTAAGCGAGCAGACGAGCTCGCATCGCATATCGTGACTGTGTGTGGTCTCACATCGAACAGGCGGTGTGTGATCGCATGGTGTGTATGGACAAACATGAATGAATATGGATGATTAATGATCAAAGGGGTACCTGTGGGCGAAGTGTAAGATGATCCTGATGAATTTGTTCCCGGAGAATATCGCCGCCGGTAGACGGTTCTTGTGGAGATGATGATTTTTGCCGTGGTAGATCCTTGAGCAAATTGGGCAGAGTTTTGTTAAGTGTTCTTGAGGCTGTGAGAAATGAAATATGATTCTCACATATTTATAGGAGATAGGAGAGATAAAGGAGGAGTGCCACATGTCATCATCTCGGCACGAATCCCTACGCCAGCTATCCAACAGCTGTCATGTGTTCAAACATATGATCATTGAAAGGCATGCGAGGCGTGGAACGTGAGGCGGTTTGGGGCGACCTCGTGGGCTCGCGCTTTCGGGGCCATAAAAATCTAATGTTGGAAAAATTCCTAGCCTCAAGATGCGACCAGGAATTTTGGGGGTAGTTGTTATGCCCGCTTTCGGTCATGGACCCTAAACAGGTCCCCATGAGTACGTTGAATAGCTGGACTCTCATGTGTGGGCTAGGATCATGGATTAATGTGACTTGGGCCAGCACATGCGGGCTGGGCTCAACACATGCGGGCTGAGCTCATGTTATGCGAGCTGGGCTCACACTTGCCATCTGGGCTCAGGTGACTTCACGCGAGCTGGGCTCAGTTGCCCACACGCGGGATGGGCTAAGGTGCCCACACGCGGGCTGGGCCCATGAACCCACATCTTATGAAAACAGAGATAACATTGTATAGATTAATCGAAAAGGAAGGCGGTGCGGGCTGAGGTGACCAGGCCGGCCCGCATTAAGGGACTTTGTATGCAACATGGAAAGTGACTCATAGATGACTGAGTTGCTCATAGATTTCGGGGCTGACACGGGTTATTCCTACAATTACGGGAAAAAATGCGGAAATACCGCAAGATTGTAGGAAGCGTGTGGAGCCGGTCGAGATTTACGTGACTAATTGGCTGAAGGCCTGACTTTATCATGGGCTTGGGCTGCACGAGTTGGAGAGCCCTAACCCTAGCTTACGTTACTTGTTCCCCAAGAACTACGTGCGGCTTGATCCCTATAAATAGGGTACGTAGGCACTTGTATGAGAGATGAGTCGACACTTGATAGAGAATAACAAACCATATTCTTTCTTAAGGAGTCAACATACAAGCTCCGCCACCAAACATACATAACCTTTCTCCGCCTTCAAACACCATCTTCGATCCTTGTTCCGCCTATCAACCTCCACAATCCTGTTATATGAAATTCTCCCTATAACAATAACATATATATCTCCCTTTGTAGCTCGCTTGTTCTCTGGACATTGAAGTTGTGTTTGTTCCACCTTCACTACGTTATTTTCTCTGCTCCCGGAAACTAATTCTTAATCAGTTATAAATTTTTGCCTCGTGAGCTTGACCAAGTAGAAGTACTTCTTGTTAATAATTTGACTGAAACATGTGAAATTCACAAAATACATACCCGTGTCTACATCATCAGAAAAAAATATTAAGAATAATCAAAATGCAAATTAACTACTACTTGATAATTAGACTAAAAAGAATATTACAAAAATCCAAGAAAAGGGGACCCAGGCCTAAACTGGGGTGGTCCCCGGGACACGTGGCAGATAGCCATAATGTCAATTGTCCAATGTTATCCGAAATGGAATGATAAAATCTCAGTCGTCCATGTCCATGTTTTTGACTCTCAAGACACCCCAGCCACTACAAGAAATATGGCCATTTGTGACGGAAAACTTGCGACGGAATATTTGGGCGCGTCACTTTACGACAGAACACGTCAAATCGTCGCATATATATTTGTATGACGGACCTTGATTTTAACAATATATCTTTTACTCAAAACAGCAATTGGAGTTGTACAAGAATAATGTTAGTGACCTGAGAAAACGTAATTAAAATGTTAAAAAGTTGGTTAACCAAAAGGGAAAAGAAAGATTGATATTGGGATAGCTGGCAGCCACAAAAGATTACCCATATAACTTACTTTGTCAAATTTCTTCAAAATTTTTGCAAAAGCTAGCATGTTCAATTTTTTTTACATTTTTATGTATACTTTAGGGAAAGGCCACAGCCGACGACGACGATGTTGATGATGGCGGGGGCAGTGAAAGGACAGAATCCGATGATGACAATGATTGAGATATGAGTGTGCCTTATAGCATAGTCTCTCGTGGCGGTCCTATAATTAGGGGTTAAATATCGATGTAATGGGTTATGAATGTTTATAGGATAATTTGAATTGTCCTTGTGAACTAAATCTATGGAAATTTGTAAATGATTTAAGCTAATGTCAGATTGTTTTAATTTTTTTGTGTAGTCGAAATGGTTTTCTGATAATATTGATGTAAAGTATGGTATCTTTCATATTTAGGTTTGTTTAAATGTGTGGATGATTTCTTATTATTGGTTTTGCATATTTTTATATATTTTGGTGTTGAATTGCTCTACGATTGTATATAGATTGGGACTTATGATTGGACAGGTTTAGGAATCAATTTGAAAGCCGAAAAAGGATGGAATTAGAAAAACCAGCAAGATGCTGCCTTTGGAGAAATTATTTTACGACGGAATTATGGGTTACCTATGACAGAATTCTGTAATTATGCTGGGTACTTACGAAGGAAATCTAGGTTACTTGGGATGGTTGTTCTTCATAATTTTATTCATTTGTTTGTTTTTAAATTAATTCTGACAAGCTTGTGGGTCCAAGATGATAACTTACGACATACTGGTCATCGTAAATTAAGGATAAAATGACGAAATATACAGTCGAAAGTTTAGTTATTAGCTCACTAAACGTCGACCCCACTTCTCTAACCTGCGACGTTTTTCTTAACTTTGTGACGAAATGAATACTTATGACGAAATGGTTACTTATGATGAAATATGTAATTGTGACAAAATTGGGGCTTGCGACAGAATTGATACTTATGACGAAATGATTACTTGTGACGAAAATCTGAACTTAAGACTTGAGCAAAAATGTCGAATATGTTTCGTCGCAATTGGGCCAATTGTGACGAATTGTAGCGTAAAAATTTCGTCGCAAATGGGCATATTTCTTGTAGTGAGCAACAAGGGGACAGCTGGGCCCAGCTAGTAATTTAAACCATCCAATTATTCACCAACCAAGAATTATCAAGGGTTAGATTGAAGAGGTACAAACCCCTAAAACCCCAAAGTTGGGAGACTATAAAAAACCCCAAAAAGGGGGTTTTTGGGGTTGGAAAATATTTACTTGCTCTCTATACATATACATACACCACTGTAATATATTTGAATAGCTCTTTCCTTCTTCTTCTCCTTAAAAAACCCCATTCTCATTCTTACACCGGAGTTGTCGCGGGAACACAACCCCTCTTTGGTTCTGTTTTGTAGAGACCCTACACCGCAGCTTAATCACACAACTCACGCCATGCGTACTGGGCTCTAGCTCATGAAAAGAGAGGAGAAGACCGAATAAGAAACAGGGTTATCATTATTAATACAATTTTATCATATAACAATTGTCCGAAGACGTCTGTTATTCTTGACAAAAAAATATGTCTGAAGACGTCCTAAAAACCTGCTCAAGTTGGAGCATGCGGGTTCAAAACCCCAAACATTGCTAGAAGAACTAAATTACTACTTCCTAAGGCTTTCTAATTTCTCTATTTTTTATATACTCGTGATGCACTCTTAATCCTACCGCCCGTCACTGATAAGTATGAAAGACGCTATTTGATTTGAAATCCATTCCCTTTGGTTTTGCACTAAAGAAACTGAAACAACAGTGGACTATGTATAAGAGGGTTGAAATTGAACACCATGTTGGAAAGTGACAAATTTTGTGTGATGTCTTCTAGAAAATTGACTGAAATTGGATTTTTTTAATTAAAATTTTGACACCATCTACAAAAAGCTTCGAAACCAATGATATAAAATTTCATCGACTTGGTTGAAGTGTTTGTACAATGAAAAGAAGAGACCAACTCCTTAAAAAGTTCTATTGAGCCACCATGTATGAATTTGTCACAATTCTGTTTGTTTATTGGAGTTGTGTTTGTTTATTGGAGTTATGCAATTGCAGTGAGATGACTTGAATTATAATTTTATTTACAAAAATTGGAAAAACATAATATAATAGACATCTATATAGCTTAATTTTAATTTTTTTAACATGTGATTGCATTATGCTAATTCAAACGAATTTTAATTTTTTTATCATGTGATCGCATTATGCTAATTAAAACGGACGTTATTATTAGGGCAATTTTGGAAAAAACTTATTCGACAGCTATTTTAACACAATCTAACATTGCACCTCCTCTGATCCATTCCAGAAGCTCTGAGCCATTTGGATAATCACATACATCATAATTTTCTCAACTTGAAAACTTCATGTGACTGTGATTCCAGCAAGCCTGATTTCACACTACGCCATTAAACCAAGAACAAACACAACCTATTTATATAGTAATGAATGTAGAGCATACACGACATAAAAACATTCTCCACTTGTCAAACAAAGGCACTTGTTTATGTGTTACGAAGGAACTAAGCGCATCTCCAACAGTGATCTAAAAATTTAAATTTGAGACAAATTATTCCAAATTCTCCTCCAACGGTGATCTAAATGGTGATCCAAATGATCCAAATTTGGATCACCACTGTTCATTGATTCAAATTTACTTTAATATAAAATAATAATTTTATTACTTTTATAATTTTAGTTTATTAGATTTAAAACTGATTTGTGATTAATTAATGAATTTTAATGATATTTTAGATGTTAATTAATGAAATTAATATATTTTTAGCTAATTTAGTCTATAATTTTAATATTTTTTAAGTGTAGTAAAAGAATTTATTTTCAATTTTATTAATTTATTAGATATAATATAAATAGTTATTCATGTTCAAATATAAAATTTAAGAATAAAGAGTTTAATATGATATTTGTGTATTATAATATGTAAAAGGTAATTTGGATCAAAATTTGGATCACGTTGTTGGAGTTCATCAGAAATTTGGAACATAGTTTGGATCAGTTGGTGATCCAAATTTGGATTTTTGGATCAAAACTGTAGGAGATGGCTGGGCATCTGAAACAGTGATCTAAAAATCCAAAATTGGGGCAAATTATCCCAAATTCTCCACCAACAGTGATCCAAATGGTAATCCAAATTTGAATCAATAAATAGTAATAATCCAAATTTGGATCATCAATATAAAATAATGGTTTTTTTACTTCTGTAATTTTTGTTTATAAGATTTAAAATTAATTTATGATTAATTAATGAATGTTAATGATATTTTAGATGATAATAAATGAAATTAATATGTTTTTAGCTATTTTAGTCTATAATTTTAATATTTTTTAAATTTAGTAAAAGAAATTATGTTTGATATAACTAATTTATTAAATATAATATAAATAATTATTTAAATATTAAATTCATAAATAAAGAGTTTAATATAATATATACATATTTTAATACGTGGAAGATAATTTGTATCAAAATTTGGATCACGCGAGTTCATCAAAAATTTGGATCAGACTTTGAATCATTTATTGATCCAAATTTGAATTTTTGGATTAAAACTGCTGGAAATGCCTGAGGCCATAGTTCCTAGTTGTACACTTCCCCAATCCGCAAATTTTTCCATAAAAGCCGGATTTACACTTAAACCATCTTGCAATTATGGAGAATAAAACTCAAACCACAACCCAAAAGCAAGCCCCAGAAAAAAATCTTTATAACGCAGATTTATAATCTTTATAAATGTGCAAATATGTCCGCAAAATAAGCTAAACTTGTGTGACAAAAAAAGATAAACTTGAAGCAATGACCGTTCACAAAATTAAGACCTTCGGCAGGCGTTCAGCCAATCACAAATAGAAAATGTTGAAACTGTTGGGAATAATCTAAGACTAAGCGCAATAAGGGCAGTTATATAATTAACAAGAATAGGAAAGGCACCAAAAATGAAACAAAACACACGAATGAAATAAATATAATATAATCAGAGACCTAATCGACAAAAGAGAGGATAGAATACTTAGCTATAACAGAAGTTTTAACAAACTTCAAAGAACAATCAACAGCTGAGGCACCTAGCCTTCCAAAAGCCTAGACTATTTTTGAAGTGATTATTGCCCCATTTACGCTGTGATTGGTTGCACAATATCTCTTCCAGCATACAACAACACAGAGCACTCTGTTCACAGACACGTAATACTCAACAATCACCTGCTTCTCAGTTTGCCCAGAAAACCAATGCAAAATAATCTATTTGTATGTGGAGATAAATGAGAGAAAAAGCAGTTAGGGTTTTCACACGTCTGTGATGTGTCCAAATTTATCTCAAACGTTCAGTTCTGTATATAATACAAAATAAAATGTAATTGAAGATATCTCATTAATTAAAATAAATATTTTGACTCAAACATCATTTAATTAAAAATTATTAGAATTAGAATTGTAACAGCTCAGATTAGTATTTTCCATTCAGCAAATCCGGATATAGACATATCAGTATTTGCTGTATTCAACAAATCTTGACGAAGGATCAGTATTTACACAGTCAGCAAATCCTGATTCTGCCTCAGTCAGCAAATCCTGATGAATCAGTATTTACAGTATATCAGAGTTTGTAAACTCTGAACAACAAATCCTGATAACTCCCTTGTTATAGTTTAACTCTAACTCAATATTCTCACTAAAAATAATAAAATAAGTTAGTAAATATTTTAATTAAACAAGAAGTATAATTCCTCACCCAGGTTGTCTCGCGTATGCGAGACGCCAAGATATTCGCCTAGATCGCCCTTCGACCTGACCTATATCGTGTCGCGACGTGACTTAGTGTGGCGAGGTGAGACGGGGCAGCTGCGCGCGTGTGTGTGCGCACGAGGCACACAATAACACCATGCATACCCACATTCCTTAGTAGTCGTACACTACAATTGCACATGGTATTATATAAAGCACTCAACCTTTCTTTAGAATATCAATGTGGGATAAACCTACACAACCCTTTTCAAACAATAAAATTTCATCTACATACAGGCACACGATCACACATTCATTTCCTCTAACCTTATAGTAGACGCACTTGTAGCTTTCATTAACTAAAAACTCAAAGTCTAAAATACTTTCATCAAACTTCTTATGCCAGTCTTTAGGAGCTTGTTTAAGACCATAGATGGACTTGACTAGCCTACATACTTTCTTCTCATTACCAGAAGCAACAAATCCCGTAGGTTGATCCATATAAATATCTTCTTCAAGGTCATCATAAAGAAATTTGTATTTACGTCCATTTGATGGATGATATGACCATATACGGAAGCCAATGCAATAAGCATTTTGATAGTTGTCATTCGGGCAACAGGAGAGTATAAATATCACACAAATAGTAAAATTCCTCGCCCAGGTCGCCTCGCGTACGCGAGACACCGAGATATTCGCCTAGATCTCCCTTCGACACGACCCAACCCGTGTCGGGTCGTGACGTGGCGTGGCGAGGCGAGGCGAGGCGGCAGCGCGTATGTGTGTCTGCGTGCGCGAGGCATAGTATAACATCATGCACACCCACATACCTTAGTAGTTGTATACTACACTTGCACATGGTACTATATAAAGCACCCAAATATCAATGTGGGATAAACCCACACAACTGTTATTCCCAGTGGACTAACAATGAGATTTACAAAAGGGGGGGTTGAATGTAAATCTCAAAACTTTTTCAAGTTTTGAGCAGTTTCTAAGGCTAAGTGTTTTTGAGAACAAGTGTGTGAATTGCTTGAAGCTAATACAGACAGATATATATTCAAACACAAATGTAAAGAACACAAAGAACTTAAAAACTTTTCTGGTGGATTTGTTGTTCCACCAGAGATGTGTTATTTCAGAAAATCTGTGATTCAAAGAATTAAATCACAGCTGCTTCCTAGTACAAACTAGATGATTTTCTCTCTGGATATTTCTAAACAGCTCAGGAAAATTCTTATCTAATTACTAGTTGCTACTTGGTTTATATATCACCAAGTTTACAAGTGAAGACAAAACTGTAAAATACAATTAAAAAGATTCTTCACATGTTTCTTCTTTATTTCTCTATCAAATGCAATTTAGGCTTGGCTGTAGATCTTTGAATACTTCCTTGTTTGCATCAGAATGGAAATGCTGCATTTTCTTGATTCCTCCTAGAGGCTTCCACATTCCAGTTTGTCTCTGTCAACCCAGGTGCCTCTGTCAGCTTGTGAATTGTCACTTTCAACTGCTAATGAACTAAGCATCCGTTGAAGCTTTCATCCGTTGATGCCTTATCCGTTGAGGCTTTATCCGTTGACGCTTTATCCGTTGATGCATTATCAGTTGAAGTCTTTATCCGTTGAAGCACTTATCCGTTGATGGATATTATCCGTTGAAGTATTAGAGACATCCGTTGAAGCTTTGTTTCTTATCCATTGAAGGTCTTCAATATCCGTTGATACTTCTTCACTTATACAAAATTACAAGGCATGAAATATTTACAATTAGCCCTCCTATTTGCATATCCACTAGTAGTCAACATGACTGATAATTTCCTACAACATCTAAGAATTACAACTTGAATCCAGAGAATGAAATGTGCTACAATACTAAACTTATTGCTAAGTAAAGCTACTCCTTCAACGGATAGCCAAGATGGTCTTATCCGTTGAGGCTACAAACACTAGATTTCTATTTAAGTGTTTTGTTTAACTTATCATCAAACTAATACACATATTCCTAACAATCTCCCCCTATTTATGTCTACTAGAACTGTAGGCATAAATTTGGGTTTAGCTTGATGATAACAAAATACTTGACAAATATATAAACTGTAATAAAGCAAAAATTCAAAAGTGCTACAAAAATGTGAATGCTGAGATGGAATTGAAGAATTATATTGTTTCCAAGGGTGCTCCTTTAGCCTGAGCAGATTACTTTCTTTTCCTTTGATCCCTTGTTTTCTTTCCTAGCCTCCTGTCGTTCTCCTCTATTTGAAGTTGAAGTTGTCTGTAGAATTCAGCTTCATCTTCTTCATTGATGTCCAACTTAGATTGCATATCCTTGAGAGTTTCATTACTGGCAATCTTGAGCTGATCTTCAATTCTGAAAAATCTTCTGACTCCTTTGTTGTCTCTGAACTCCATCAATAGATGAGGTGATTTGTGAACTGTAATTCCTCTTTCTTGAATGAGTAATGTTCTAGGCAAGACATTGGGCTCCCTTCAAGTTTTCCTTATGTTGGCAATCTTGTTGAGAATCTCAGTCTTGGCAGTCCTGGTAAAGCCATAATCCCTTTGTATGGCTGAGTAGACTCTAATCAAGGTAGAGTAGCCTTCATTCAGAATCCTGTAAAGAGGCCAAGTTCTTTCCCCACTTCCTTTGTATTTGAACACTAGTCTTTCTGGTAGCTGTCTGTAGGCAGCAATTCCCCTTACTTCCTCCAGCTCATCCAGATAGAGTTCAATGTCTGAAAATTCTTTTATGTCACAGATGTGAACATAATCATCCTTAGAGGCTTGAAGCTTAGGCTTAGGCTTCTGTGTGAATTTGATTGAGGCTTTAGAGGGTGCTGATTTGATTCTTCTTTTCTGCTTCTTTGATGGTGGAGAAGAGGTTAAGAAGGTGGGCAATTTGATGGTGTCCCAATCAATTGGTTCCTCCTTGGGAATGATTGTTTCACCATGAATGTTCATGAAGGGGTCAGGCACAATGGGTTCAGGAATAGAGGGTAGTGGTTTGGATATTGATTGGGTTTCTTCAGTCTCATCTACCATCTTTCTCTTTGCATTGGCCTTCTTTCTGTTCCCTTACTGCCATTCTTCTCTTTCCTTACTTCTTTCCTCCATATCAGTATCAACCATGTCCCCCATAGCTTCATCTTCACTTTTGCCTTCAATTTCTTTCTGTTCTTCAGCCTGACTTGACTTTAGCTATTTTTCAAGCTTTGCTTGTGCTCTTTTGTCAGCCTTTAGCTGTTTGGCTTCTTCCTTCAACCTTCTGGTTTCTTCCCTCTTCGCTATTGAGAATTTGGGATATCCTTGCATCACACATATACTCTTTCCCTCTCTGAAGATAATTTCCATGTTCCTCCTTACAGCCACATCCATGGTCTCTTTGAGCTTTGTGATACTTCTACCCAAAAGCTTGTCATCATCAGACTTTGGAAGAGGAAAATCCACTTCTTTCAGAGGATTCTTTGTAGAGTCCTTAATGGATCTATTGTTGGGCTTGAGAACCATTGGTTTCAGATCTTTGAAGGAAGTCTCTCCAACCTTATTCCTCCCTACTGGCTTGAGCTCCATAATAATTGATTCCACTTTTGTGCTATGCTTCACAGATTGTGATTGAGAAGTTGTAGAACCAAAAATTTGTTGCATCTTTTCATCAATCTTCTTCCTTTGCTCTTTGACTTGCAATTCAGCTGCTGCTATCTGGATTAGATCAATTCCATCAAGCTTTCCTTTGATTTGAATAATTGGAGAAGTGGTGATGGCAGGAACTAGCACTTGAGATATTTGAACTGTTATTGATGGCTCTCCTTCCCCTTCCCCTTTATTCTCCCCATTTTTGTTATCATCAAGGGTAGGAGTCAAGCCTTGTGCTTTGGCCAGCTGCATGAGTAGATTTGTTTGAGTTTGTTGATTCTGAAGAATGGTGACCATAGAGTCTTCAATGATCTGAACTCTGGTTTCCAATCTGGCCAGCCTCTTGTCAGCATCAGATTCTTTCCTCAGTCTCCCCAACAAATCTTGCATAGTACCATAAGGTATGACTGAATCCAATTTCTCAGCATTGTAGGATTTCAGATCAGCAATGTCCTGTTTGAGCTCATCCACACTTAGATTCTGTCTGAAGTGCTGCAGCTGCAAGAGATGCAGAGATTCCAGATGAGCTTGAAGAATTGCCTTGGTACCAGCATCTGTAGTCTCCTGAAGAGCCTTCTGAATTGTCATGACTTGTCTGACCAAAGTGACACCAAACTCTCATGGTGTTGATTCTTTTGCCCATGCCCATTCAGGAAGATCTGGAACAGAAGTTGGGCCTGCTACTCCCCCTAAGTTCATGCTCTCATCCAAAGAATCAGAGTCATCATCATTAGAATTTACTCCAAATTCTTCAGATAGCTCACCAGCTTGAGAAGGCATCCTGTTAACAGCAGCTTTGTCTCTGAGAAGAGATTCTGAAGTGTGTACAATGTTTAATATCTGTTCTGCCTCCACATTGCCCTGAGCAGCCAATAATTGATAGGCTGAAATAGGATGAGTAAAAGTGTCAGCATCCAAGGAAATGTTATCAATGACAGCTTTGTAATGTTGCTGAAATTGTCTTTCCTTTTCTGCATCATCCACTTTCATTGACTCACTAGCAATGGATGGATCCACCCTTATAGCTTCTGTATCTGCCTTTCTCTCATTTTCTCTATTTTCTTGCATCAGGGGCTCCCCCTGGCTCACACACACCCTCACCCTCACCTTCTAAGGTGGCACTCCCCTCACTCACTTTTGCCATGCTGGAAGAAATAGCATGCATATGGTGACGCTCAACCTCTCCTTTTGCCTGGGAGCAACCCAGCCTCTCACTCAAAAGATCACTCCCTTCCCTCAAACCTAAAAGTGATTGTACAGTAACCATGTCCTCTACAGTTGGAATTGTTTCTGTTATGTGTGTAGAGACCATCAACGGATAGGGAGTATCCGTTGAAGTGGAAACTGATGGTATCAACGGATAACTGCTGTTAAGCTTATCCATTGAAGAACAACCACTTGTCAACGGATGAGAGATATCCTTTGAAGAAGGAAAAGATGTAGATATAGAAAGTGACATAATTGTTGAATCTGTGTGAATTGATTTTAAGTGTGGTGACACAGATTCTTCAACTACATCTGAAAGAATTGGCTGATGATCCAACAAATCATCTAAAAGATGATGATCATCAGGTTTTGAGTGGGGCTCCTCCCTGAGTTTTAATGAGGGAGAATCAGGAATTGATGTGAATATCATATCCACATCCAGAGAGGGTGATGGAGAGTTTGATGATTGGTGTGTTTCTATTATGAGAGAATGGGGCTGTGACTCCACATTTGCTGGAATCACATCAAGCTGAATTTGAGAAGGCTCAGATACAGGTGGATGTATCTGTGCTGTGTATGCCCCTTGTGTGGAAACTAGGGTCTTGGCCTTCTTCTTCCTTGAAAAGGCTTTAATTGGTGAATGTGTGGTTTCAGTATCCCTCCCTCTTTTGTTCTGTGTCCCTGGTTGGGGACTATTTTTAATAGTTACATCCTTTTGGGAGGATGCAACTAGGGATGTGTTAGACTCCTTTTGAACCACCACAGTCTTTTGAGAGACTGTGGCTTGGCTGGCTTGGGTACCACTCACCTCTCCCACCTTATCCTGGGGGGTTTCTTGATGTTCACCCCTCCCCTCACCACTCACACCCTTTTCACATCCTTCAGGGTTTATGGTAGTTGTTACAACTGTTGTCTTTTGAGAAACAACAGAGGTAGTTTTCTTTGACTTAAGTTTTGAAACTTTAGTTTTGGTGGCTTTGGTAGGAACCTGTTTGGACAAAGACACAGATTCCATGGCCACACTAGAAGGCAAAGAAACAATGGGATTGGAAATAGTAGGAGTTATAGAAGTGTTTACCTCACTTACCTGTGGTGCATTCATGACTGGAAAATATACCAATGGCACCTGGCTGTTGAGGTTCATTCTCACAAGGTCTTCAAGGACCCTTTTCTCTTGTGCCCAGCATTTGAGTTTATTATTCTCATTTGATATGACCAATCCTTCAGCAACATGGTTAGCCAATAACATAAAGAATCTAACATAGTAGATGTTATGTGGTCTATTAGCTTTGTTACCTAATCTGGAACCTAATTCTAGCATGACACAGTTGCTAAAATTAAAGTACCTATCAGAAACTAGCATATAGAGCATATTAACAAGAGATGAAGTTATGGCATCAAAATTGCTAATCTTCCCAGAGAAAACCTTGATAAAGGCATCTCCAAGAAAACTCCATTCTTTCCTAAGGCCTTTCCTTCTAATACTACCTAAACTAGCAGAATCAAAAGCATAACCTATGGAATCTAACATAGCAGATACATCTTTATCAGTGTGTGGTGTCATGGCATTATTCTCAGGCAACTTAAAACAAGATTGTATATCATCACAGTTAATGCAATAATCCTTACCTTTGAGAGAGAAGGCAATAGTCATATATGTGGTGTTGAACTCTGCAGTTGTCCAAATCTCCTCAATCACCTCACAGTAGATGGTTGGGGCTTCCAGCATTGCATAGCTCAGTTTGCAGTTTTTGATGAAGTCCATCATCTTGTGATAATCAGAATGGGCTTCATTCTTTTCAACCAAGGCTACAAAATTATTCTTTTCATAAACAAATCATGTTTGAGACATACTTTTGACTACTGGTGCCATTGTTGTGAGTAGAGGTTGCAGAGAAAAACTTGAGAATTTTGGGAGAGAAGGAGAATAGAAATTGCAAGAAAGCGTAAAGTGAAAAATTAGAATTCAATGGGCTTTTATACTTTCTTGAATTAAAACGTAAATAAAATGATTAAATGATACTTTCAAGCAAATTACAGCCGTTTAAGTATAAAGAAAACTGTAGAAATTCTGAAAACTGCCTTTAATACAAATATATACAATAATGTATATCTGTATCAACGGTTAAGTAAAAGAATCAACGGCTGTGACTCACTTAAAGTAACTGATATGACACTTCAACGGATAAGGTAAATAGTTATCCGTTGATGATCAACACTATTTTATCCGTTGAGGGATAAAATTGCCAGAAATGTATTTGTCTTTCAACGGATAATGAACATCCGTTGATAGAGCAATTTTGGCTTTCAACGGATAGGGAATATCCGTTGATAGGATAAGTCTTACTTAAAGCCAACTTTGTTCTTGCAGCAAATTCATTTCAGGCTTCAAAGCAGATTATATAGAGGACAGAGATTTATGAATAATTAAGCATACCTAGCTCACTTACTAATCTTGTGAATGTTGATTCATCAAGTGGCTTGGTATATATGTCTGCAATCTGCTTTTCACTTGGAACAAAATGAAGTTCCACTGTACCTTTCATCACATGTTCCCTAATGAAATGGTACTTGATGTCAATGTGCTTGGTTCTTGAGTGCTGCACTGGATTTTCAGTAATGGCAATGGCACTTGTGTTGTCATAGAATATTGGAATTTTGTCAACAGTCAAACCATAGTCAAATAGTTGATTCCTCATCCATAGTATCTGTGCACAGCAACTACCAGCAGCAATGTACTCAGCTTCAGCTGTTGATGTAGAAACAGAATTTTGCTTCTTGCTGAACCATGACACAAGCTTGTTCCCTAGAAATTGACAGGTGCCAGTTGTGCTTTTCCTGTCTATTTTACAGCCTGCATAATCTGCATCTGAGTAGCCAATTAGATCAAAACCAGACTCTCTAGGGTACCAAATTCCTAGATTTGGAGTCCCTTTGAGATATCTGAAGATTCTTTTAATACCCACTAAGTGAGATTCTTTAGGGTCAACTTGAAATCTAGCACAGAGACATGTAGAAAACATTATATCAGGTCTACTAGCAGTTAAATTTAAGAGTGAGCCAACCATGCCTCTATAACTTGAAATATCCACAGACTTTTCAGCCTTGTTTAATTCAAGCTTGGTGGCAGTGGCCATGGGAGTTTTTGCAGATGAACAATCCATTAAGTCAAACTTCTTTAAAAGATCATAAATATATTTAGTTTGACTAATGAAAATTCCATCACTAACTTGTTTAACTTGTAAACCAAGAAAATATGTTAGCTCTCCCATCATGCTCATTTCATATTTACTTTGCATTAACTTAGCAAACTTTTTACAAAGCTTGTCATCTGTAGATCCAAATATAATATCATCTACATAAATTTGAACAAGTATTTTAGAGCCATTAACATTTCTAAAGAAGAGAGTTTTGTCAATAGTGTTGGGAACCACGGACTTAGGGTGTTACTACGTTTTACGATAAAGATTACGAAAAGAGGATTACCTTGTTAATGGTTGATTCCACGCTCTTCTATTGTATTCCCAAATTCCCTTGAGCGAAGTGTGGCCTCCGTCTTCTCAAGTTATCCTCTCTTCTTGCTCCTTGGTGGCTACAATATATTTTCACACAATTGCCAAGCAAGAAGAGAATAAGAATATATATAGGCTACAATAGGGACCATGGATAATTAGGTTGGGCCTTCTAATTACATCTTGAGCCTAGCCCAATGTAATTAAATATTAATTCAATCCACTAAAGAATTAATATTTGCACTACCTTTCCTAATACCGTAATTTAATTAATTCGGTTCCAATATTATTTGCTTATTAAATTCCCCATGTTTAAAATATCATATGTCCATTAGTTAAATAAATTACTGATAATTTATTTAATTAATATCTTTTATCCTTGATCATCCACTCAACCTTTATTTTATTATGCTAGAATAAATTCCACCTGCAGGGTTTCACATAATTAAATCTTTTTGAGCTTTCAAGGGGACATCATTAACCCGAATATTATCAGGACATGGATTCCTTCAATAAATAATATCCACCATGTATATAATTCCATCACCCAAAATATAATGATATAATTCAAAAGAATTATTTCATATATAAACCAAAGCATGTAAATAATATACACGTGTCAATTACTATTTCCGGATTAAGAACCTAAGCATTAATAATAACATAGAATCTTAGTTCTCCTTTTTAATCAGTATTAAGGGAACAATTCTAAATTTGATCCTGTTCAATATACACAAAGTATACTAGTATTATTTATTAGTCAATATAAACTAATCTAAATAATACTACAGCCATACCAGTGAATTATCCATCACCACCTGTGCTGTGAACCTTATTATATTATATAACCGTATTTAACAATCTAATATTCTGTATCCCATTTGATACTAGATTGTTCACAATATATAATATTAGACAACATGTAAACATTCAAATGATTCTTAAATAAACTGGCCAGAAATAAATGTACATACTTCAAATAAATATTTTCATTATACACTAACAATCTCCCACTTATACTCAAAATATTCTATGTGTACATCAGTGTTTATTTAATCCACTATTACATAAAAATCTATGTGTCCATCCATCTGACTCCTATCGCTTCCACATGCTTGTCAAAAACCTTGGTTGGCAAGCTCTTTGTGAAAGGATCTGCTCGGTTGTCTTCTGATGATATGTGAGCCACAACTATATCCCCTCGCTTTACGATTCCTCGTATGAGATGATACTTACGTTCAATATATTTAGCTGCTTTGTGGTCTCGCGGTTCCTTTGAATTTGCCACAGCACCAGTGTTATCACAATACACCGTCAAGCTCCTAGGAAAATTAGGTACCACATCTAAGTCCAAAAGGAAGTTCGTGAACCATACAGCCTCCTTGGCAGCCTCAGAGGCTGCCACGTACTCGGCCTCCATGGTGGAGTTTGCAATGCATTTCTGCTTTACACTCCTCCATATAACGGCTCCACCTCCCAAAGAAAAACATATCCCGAGGTTGATTTCCTCTTATCCCTGTCTGATTGGAAATCTGAATCAGTATATCCCAAAGGAAATAGATCTGAGGCCTTGTAAATTAACATATACTCCTTAGTCCTTCTCAGGTACTTGAGTATAGTTTTTACTGCACTCCAATGTTCCTGACCTGGGTTTGACTGATATCTACTAACCATGCCTACAACAAAGCAGACGTCAGGCCTCGTACATAACATAGCATACATTAAGCTTCCACATGCTGAAGCATAAGGAACTGCTTTCATGCTCTCTATATCCTTAGGTGTCGAAGGACACTGCTTCTTAGATAGAGCAACTCCATGCTTAAAAGGTAAAAAACCTTTTTTGGAGTTCTGCATGTTAAAATGAGCTAATACTTCATCAATGTAGGGCTCTTGAGATAAAGCCAACATCCTTTTCTTGCGATCCCTTATAACTTTGATCCCAAGGATGTATGCCGCTTCACCTAAGTCCTTCATGTCAAATTGTTTGAACAATCATGCCTTTACTGATGACAACATCTCAACATTGTTTCCAATGAGTAAAATATCATCTACATATAGTACTAGAAAAACCACTGCATTACCTTCACTTCTCTTATACACGCACGATTCGCTTGGACTTTGATCAAATCCATATGACTGGACTGCCTGATCAAAACGAATATTCCAGTCTCTAGAAGCTTGTTTAAGTCCATAAATAGACCTCTTAAGCTTACATACCAGATGTTCTTGGCCTTCCTTAATGAATCCTTTTGGTTGCTGCATATAGATGGTTTTTTCAAGACTTCCATTAAGGAAAGCTGTCTTGACATCCATTTGCCAAATCTCATAATCGAGATGAGCTGCTATAGATAAAAGAATACGGATTGACTTAAGCATGACTACCGGTGAAAAGGTTTCCTCATAATCGATACCTTCTTTCTGAGTATACCCTTTCGCAACAAGTCTTGCTTTCCAGGCTTTCACCTTTTTATCTAATCCCCTCTTTTTCTTGTAGATCCACTTACATCCAATAGGTTTTATACCTTTGGGTGGTTCCACGAGCTCCCAGACCTGATTAGAATACATTGATTTTATCTCAGATTCCATCGCCTTTTACCAAAGATCTGCATCTTTGTCTTGTACTGCCTCTTCGTATGTACGGGGATCATCATCATGTTCACCAGGGACCAAGTCTGAAGACTCTCCCAAAAACATGAATCTATCAGGCCGTTGAACAACCCTCCCACTACGACGAGGTACTGGTGCGGTATTAGTGACAGGTTGTACATTATGTTGTGGTTGTTCTACTTGTACTACAGCTTCATGGGTATTATTTGTCCCTCCCACTAGTTCCTCTAAAACGACACTACTCATGGGTTTGTGATTCATTATATAGTCCTCCTCCAAGAATCTTGCATTGGTGCTAATAATGACATCCCGATTCTTCGGACTATAAAATAAATATCCTTTCGTTCCCATGGGGGTAGCCTACAAACAACCTTACTTCTGTACGAGATTCTAACTTAGTCGCGTTCTTGTTCAGCACATGTGCTGGACAACCTCATATTTGAATATGTCTTAGACTCGGTTTATCCCCGGTCCACAATTCTAAGGGGGTTTTAGGAACCGACTTAGAAGGTACTAAGTTCAGAAGATAAGCTGTTGTCTCTAAGGCATGTCCCCAAAATGACTTGGGTAAATCCGAATAACTCATCATCGATCTAACACTCTCTAAAAGAGTCCGGTTCCTTCTCTCTGCTACACCGTTCTGCTGGGGTGTGCCTGGTGCAGTTAACTGGGATTCTATCCCATTTTCTGATAAATATTCCCTAAATTCTCCAAGCAAGTATTCGCCACCACGATCTGATCGTAGTGACTTGATACTTTTATTAAGTCGCTTCTCCGTTTTAGCTTTGTACTCTTTGAACTTATCAAAGCACTCAGACTTACGGTGCAACAAATAAACGTACCCATATCTAGAATAATCATCAATGAAAGTGATGAAATATTCATAACCACCTCTTGCTTAGATATTCATGGGTCCACATAAATCAGAGTGAACCAATTCTAACAGTTGTTTGGCTCTATTCCCTTTTGCCTTGAAAGGTCTATTAGTCATTTTACCTTCCAAGCAGGATTCACAAACTGGAAATGGCTCCACTGCCAATGAGCTTAAAGGCCCGTCTCGAGTCTTTGAATCCTCCTCAAGTTAATATGACCTAATCTCAAGTGCCAAAGATATGTTTGGTTCAAACTAGAAGGTTCCTTTCTTTTAGTAGAGTTAGAAGATGTGTTGTTCAATTCCCTAAATTGCAGTTGCAGTGCAGGTTGACTAGGATTAATTATATACAAATTGTCTTGCAATGTACCAGAACATATAATTCGTTTATTCATCATAATAGAAACATTACGATCCAAACAAACATTATAACCATCCAAAGCAAGTTTAGAAACCGAAATTAAATTCCTTCTAAAAGAAGGTACATAAAGACAATTGTTCAAAACCAAAATCCTATCAGAACCAAAAGATAAATGAATAACTTCTACTGCAACTACTGCTACTTTCGTAGCATCTCCCATGAACACGTATATCTCACCATCTCTAAGCATTCTGGATAGTTGGAACCCCTGCATAGAATTACAAACATGATCAGTGGCTCCTGTATCTACACACCAAGTGCTCGTAGATATAGCCGCTATAAATATTTCTGTAACTAGAGAAAGAGACATACCAGTATTGTTTGTCTTCTTAGGAAGAGGACAATCCTGTTTCCAGTGACCTGACTATTTGCATCTGAAGCACTTTCCCTTAGGCTTTTTCACACCACCCTGAACTCCCACTGCCTTCACAGCTTTCTGTGTCTGAGCCTTTTTCTTCTTAATACCTTTCGGCTTAGAGGAAGAACCTTTCTCAGCCACATTCACTTGAACACTCTGCCGAAATAATCCTTCAGCTGCCTGAAGTTCTGTCAGCAGTTCCGCGAGACTATACTGCCTCTTGTTCATGTTGTAATTCAAGCGGAACTGCTCAAAACTCTTGGACAAGCTCATAAGGATAATGTCAATCTGGGTTTCCCCGTCAAGTTCAGCATCAAGGATCTCTATCTCATTCAGATGAGACATCATCTTGAGAACATGATCCCTTACAGGTGTGCCTTCAGCCATCTGAGTGTTCATTAAAGCCTTCATGGCTACTTGCCTAGCAGCCCTATTCTGATCTCCAAAAAGTTCCTTGAGATTAAAGAGCATATCCGAAGCAGTGGCCATAGACTGATGCTGATGCTGCAAAACACCCGACATTGCTGCCAAAATGTAACATCGCGACATTTCATCAGCCTTAATCCACCGTTTATAATACTCTTTCTCATCTTCAGGAGCATCAACAGTAGGCTGTTCAGGCTTGGGTTCATAAGTGCAAAACTTGTACTCCTCAGCAGTCAACATAATGTCCAAATTTCGTTTCCATTCAATATAGTTAGGTCCGGTAAGTTTGTTATCCTTAAGTATGGTGAATAGTGGATTAAAACCCATTTTATCCTGAGAATCATGCATAAAAACATCACATAAATAAGGGTGCATTAATTATTAAGATCTATTGATTCCTCTAACAATTATTAAAATTTAATGCACTAACATATAAACACCATAAGCTTCTGGTACGCCACGATGTGTGACATGTATACCACCTAATTTTGTTTAAATGTTACTTCGGTCCTATTACTAAACAATATGCCACGTTGGGGTGGACTATATTATTTTTCATAGCTAAGTGTATACCATCATCAAATCTTAAATTATTTGAAATCTATGGAACTTGGTACGCCACGATGGGTGGCGTGTATACCTTCCAATTATTCGTAATTTTGCCTTGAATAGAATACTTCAATTCAATATTCATCAATGGTTTGATTTCCAGGTAGTGGAGGAGTCACATCGGTCTCGCTTAAAAACCACAGCCTTACAAGTTCGATGAACCCGTTTTTGACAAAATCGCCCCAAATCAAAAATAAAGAAAATCCGTATTTATTCCTTTCAAAATTTATTTATTTAAGAAGTTTGTTCTAGTAATTTCTATAACATTCTAGACACCATAAATTACATGCCACGATGGGTGATGTATATATAATTTATATTCGTCTTTATGTTAAATTACCTACAACCAATAATGGAGACCATGGGATTTAATTTCATATTAATTCCCTCTCCCACTTAGAATTTTTTTATTAAAATTGAGGAATTTTAAAATTAAATGGGGCCCTATGTTGTTATAATTATGTCTAATCATGCATTCAAAATACACATATAATTTTAGCAACATATAACATTTAATTAAAGCAATAAATAAAATTTATGTCCATGTCATCCTAATTAAGTTAAACATGCAATTTTAAAAGAACGACACACATAATTAACGATATACATAATCAATAAATTAAAGCAATAATTAAAATTTAATGGAAAAAATTAAAATAAATTTTCCACTATTATGGCCCTTGAAAAAAAAATCCAGCTCTCAAAAAAAAATCTGCCCCAAGCGCGCCCCGACGCCCCAGCAGCCCCAGCAGCCCCAGCAGTCCCAGCTGTCGCAGCAGCCCCAACAGCCCCAGCTGCCGCAGCGGCCACAGCGCGCGCGCGCCTGTTGCTTTTCTGTGAGTTTTGTTTTGATTTTGTTCGATCCAAACATCAACAGCAGCCCCTTGTAATCGCACAGCGGAACAAAAAACTACCGGAATTGATTTCCGATCGCACATAACTATTACAAAATACCCGCAATAATTACAAAAAAATAGATCTAATATAAAACTAATTTTGTAAAATCTATTCTAACACGATCAACCCTCGTGTAAATTACAACCACGATTAAACCACGTGGAAACCAAAACAAAAATTAACCACGATTAAAGCATGTGGGATCCAAACACATAATTAAAATAAACATGGCCATAATAGTGGATTAACAACCTGCATCAAAACCAATACAAGCAAAACACTATATACACACATATATAATTACGACATGGACATTATATCATAAAACGTAGAACCCATTACCAGGCTCTTGATACCAATTGTTGGGAACCACGGACTTAGGGTGTTACTACGTTTTACGATAAAGATTACGAAAAGAGGATTACCTTGTTAATGGTTGATTCCACACTCTTCTATTGTATTCTCAAATTCCCTTGAGCGAAGTGTGGCCTCCGTCTTCTCAAGTTATCCTCTCTTCTTGCTCCTTGGTGGCTACAATATGTTTTCACACAATTGCCAAGCAAGAAGAGAATAAGAATATATATAGGCTACAATAGGGACCATGGATAATTAGGTTGGGTCTTCTAATTACATCTTGAGCCTAGCCCAATGTAATTAAATATTAATTCAATCCACTAAAGAATTAATATTTGCACTACCTTTCCTAATACCGTAATTTAATTAATTCGGTTCCAATATTATTTGCTTATTAAATTCCCCATGTTTAAAATATCATATGTCCATTAATTAAATAAATTACTGATAATTTATTTAATTAATATCTTTTATCCTTGATCATCCACTCAACCTTTATTTTATTATGCCAGAATAAATTCCACCTGCAGGGTTTCACATAATTAAATCTTTTTGAGCTTTCAAGGGGACATCATTAACCCGAATATTATCAGGACATGGATTCCTTCAATAAATAATATCCACCATGTATATAATTCCATCACCCAAAATATAATGATATAATTCAAAAGAATTATTTTATATATAAATCAAAGCATGTAAATAATATACACGTGTCAATTACTATTTCCGGATTAAGAACCTAAGCATTAATAATAACATAGAATCTTAGTTCTCTTTCTTAATCAGTATTAAGGGAACAATTCTAAATTTGATCATGTTCAATATACACAAAGTATACTAGTATTATTTATTAGTCAATATAAACTAATCTAGATAATACTACAGCCATACCAGTGGATTGTCCAACACCACCTGTGCTGTGAACCTTATTATATTATATAACCGTATTTAACAATCTAATATTCTGTATCCCATTTGATACTAGATTGTTCACAATATATAATATTAGACAACATGTAAACATTCAAATGATTCTCAAATAAACTGGCCAGAAATAAATGTACATACTTCAAATAAATATTTTCAGTATACACTAACAAACAGTACCTCTTGTGAAGTGATTATCTAGAAGGAATTTTGACAAAGTCTCATACCAGGCTCTAGGTGTTTGCTTTAGTCCATAGAGTGCTTTCAACAGATAGTACACATAGTCTGGAAAGTTTTGATCTTCAAATCCTGGAGGTTGGCTTACATAAACTTCTTCCTCCAATTCCCCATTTAGAAATGCACTCTTGACATCCATTTGATAGACTTTGAAATTGGCATGGGCTGCATAGGCTAGAAAGATTCTGATGGCTTCAAGTCTGGCAACTGGAGCAAATGTCTCATCAAAATCTATTCCCTCTTGTTGAGAATAGCCTTTAGCAACCAATCTGGCTTTATTCCTTATGACAATGCCATTTTCATCCATCTTGTTTCTGAATACCCATTTTGTGTCAATAGAACTCTTGTTCTTTGGCTTGGGTAACAGCTTCCATACTCTGTTCCTCTCAAATTGGTTTAGCTCCTCTTGCATTGCTAAAATCCAATCTGGATCCAATAGAGCTTCTTCCACTCTCTTAGGTTCCTCCTGTGATAGAAAGCTACTATACAGACATTCATCTTGAGTAGCCCTTCTAGTTTGCACTTTAGATGTAGCATCACCAATGTTTAGTTCAAAAGGGTGATTCTTGGTCCATTTCCTTTGAGGTGGTAGATTAGCTTTAGATGAGGTTGCCTCAGTATTGTCATGATGTGAGATAGAATGTTGATTGGTTGAAACTCCCCCTGAGTTGTTGATTCTTTGAAAGGAATTGGGAGCTCTATCAACTGATGAAGTGAATTGATTATCCGTTGACAGACTGTGATCAACGGATGCTTCATCATGAACTTCAACGGATGATGCACTCTGTCTTTCAACGGATGCTGCATTGCTTCTTTCAACGGAAGCTGAATTATGACTTTCAACGGATGCAGCATTCTGTACATTATCCAAAGGCAGATTCTGAATTCTTCTTGAGATGCCTTCTTCATCATTCTCATTTTTACTATCATCACAATATATCTCAATGTTGTCAAATTTGAGTCCTTCATGATGTCCCTCATCTGTTAGTCCATCAATTTGTTTATCATCAAACACAACATGCACAGATTCCATGACAATGTTGGTTCTTAGATTGTAGACCCTATATGATTTTCCAGCAGAATAACCAACAAATATTCCTTCATCAGCATTTGCATCAAACTTTCCTTTGTGATCAGATTGATTCCTTAAGATGTAACATTTGCAACCAAAGACATGCAGAAAGTTTAAAGTTGGTTTTTTTCTCTTGAATAATTGATAGGGAGTCATGCCTTTTGCCTGATTGATGAGTGTAACATGCACAGTTAACAGCCTCAGCCTAAAAGTAAGTTGGGAGTTTTGACTCTTCAAGCATTGTCCTTGCAGCTTCAATTAGTGATATGTTCTTCCTTTCCACCACACTATTTTGTTGTGGGGTCCTTGGAGCTGAGAACTCATGCATGATCCCATTTTCTTCACAGAACAACTTCATGGTTGAATTTTTGAACTCAGTTCCATTGTCACTCCTAATATTCCTTACTTTAAAATCAGGATGATTGTTGACTTGCTTGATATGATTGATAATGATTTCACTGGCTTCATCCTTTGATCCAAGAAAATAAACCCAAGAAAACTTTGAGAAATCATCTACAATCACTAGGCAATATCTTTTTCTTGAAATTGACAATACATTAACTGGTCCAAAGAGATCCATGTGTAGCAGTTGTAATGGTTCATCAATTGCAGATTCAAGTTCTTACTGAATGATGCTTTCTTTTGCTTTCCTTTCTGACAAGCATCACACAGTCCATCCCTTGTGAATTCCACTAGAGGCATTCCTCTAACTAAGTCCTTTTTGACTAGATCATTCATTGTCTTGAAATTTAAATGGGACAGCTTCTTGTGCCATAGCCAACTTTCAACTGCACTTGCTTTGCTGAAAAGACAAGTAATGGATTCTGCATTTGTAGAGTTGAAGTCAGCTAAGTACACATTCCCTTTTCTAACTCCAGTTAGAACCACTTTATTGTCCTTTTTACTTGTGACAATACAGGCTTCAGAATTGAAGGAAACAGTATTCCCTCTGTCACATAGTTGACTGATGCTCAATAAGTTGTGTTTGAGACCATCAACCAATGCAACTTCATCAATGATGATATTTTCTTTTGAAATCAAGCCATATCCCATAGTGAATCCTTTGTTGTCATCTCCAAAGGTTATGCTAGGGCCAGCTCTCTCCTTAAACTATGTGAGCAGGGTGAAATCTCCTGTCATGTGTCTTGAACAGCCACTGTCCAAGTACCATAGATTCCTTCTTTTTTCCTGCACACAACAAAATCAATCAAGTTGATTTTGGTACCCAAGTTTCCTTGGGTCCAGCCTTGTTAGTCTTTTTCCTAGACTTTATTCCTCCTGCATCTTTTGACTTAGGTAACTTTGGGTCAACCTTGATCTCAGATGTGGTTGGTTGAAGTGTAGGGTTAGTCACAGAATCATTTAGCATATTTGATTGAATTTGATAAGGCATAGATTGTGCAAACATGTTATTCCATATAGGCATATTGTATGGCATTTGAGGCATACTAAATGCAGTAAAATAAGGATTATTAATATATGGCATGTTTGTAAAATGTTCATGGGGGTTCTGATGAGACATAACAGGCATGGCATGCAGAGGTGACATAGACATGTTAGGCATGGAGGGATTTGAAGGCATGGGAGTATTTTTAACAGATTTGTAATTATCAGATAGGTGATTAACACTTTTACAATGCACACAGCTTTTTCTAGGAGCATACCTATCAGGTGTGTAATTGTTATGTTTATTAATCCCTACCTTCCCATTTCTCTTAGATTTTCTTTTAGTTTCCTTCTTATCCTCAACCAACTTAAGCCTATTTTTCAGCTGATCTAAAGTCATGTGTCCTATATTCACCTTACTGGCATCCTTGGATGTGCTAGCTCCTTCTTTGACAAAGTTCTTGAGAGTTGAATCATTCTTCTTATTGAGGTTTTTATTTTTAAAATTACTTGCCTGTTTTAATTGATGAGCCTTCAACGGATGCTCCTTTTCTTCCTTCAACGGATAACTTTCATCATCCGTTGATTCCACATCCGTTGACAATTCATCAATTAATTCTAACTCCTTTTTGTTTTTCTTCCAGGCATCCTCACAGAATGATTCAATTCCCTGAACCTTGGCAATCTGAACACTAACATCCCTAGATGTTTTCCAGGCCTTGATTACCTCTTGCTCACTTTCTAACTGTTTAGAAAGAATTTCTACCTTCTTAACAGCTTCTTCTAGTTCACTCTCAACAGTCAAGCATTTAAGTTTAATCTTTTCAAGTTCAATTACCTGATTCTCTAACACATCATTCCTATCACTTAAAAACACATTATTCTCTTTGATCCTAGTGTTTTCTTTAGCTAGTGATTTAAGGGAAACACGCAAATGATATAATTCATTGGACATATCATTTATGGATTCATTGCATTCATGTTTAGAAAGCTAAGAGAGATCAGTAGTAATTACCTGGTTGCTTGATGAACTAGTTTCATTTTCATCAGAATTAGCCATCAGGGCTAGGTTGACATATTCCATATCATCATCTTCATTGACCCCATCTGTTGCCCAATCATCTTGAGTGAGAAAAGCTCTTTCCTTTTGTTTGAGCAAATCAAAATACTTCTTTTTGTAATCAACTTGCTCAAATTTCTTTTTATCAGAGGTTGGCTTCCTACACTCACTTGCAAAGTGTCCACTAATGCCACAGTTGTAACATTTGAACTTTGATTTGTCCACCATGTTTTTGTTTGGCTTAGTGAATTTTGTATTTTTCTTGAACTTCATCTTTGCAAACCTCCTGGACAGAAAAGCCAGATGTTCATCAATATCATCAGAGTCATCCTGACTGGAATTTTCTTCATCCTCAGCTACTTGCTCTTTACCCTTGCTTGATTCTGATTTGCTTGTGCCAATTTTGAGACTTGGCATTGTCTTTTCCTCATTCCTGGCTTCAACTTTTTCACTGTCAGCTACAAGTGCAACTGATCCTCCTTTTTTCTTTCCCTTTTCCAACAGCTCATCTTGCTCCATCTCAAGTTCATATGTCTTCAAAATTCCATATAATCTTTCAAGTGTGAAGTCCTTATAATCTTGAGAATTTCTTAGAGAAACAGTCATAGGCTTCCATTCCTTTGGTAGAGACCTTAGAAATTTTAAATTGGAGTCCTTGACTTGGTAAATTCTCCCATACAGCTTCAATCCATTCAACAGTTTCTGAAATCTGTTGAAGGTATCATTCAATGATTCTCCTTCTTCAAAGTGAAAATATTCATACTGTTGAATGAGAAGTTGCATTTTGTTTTCTCTAACTTGCTCAGTGCCTTCACAGATAAGCTGCACAGTATCCCAAATTTCCTTAGCAGTTTGGCTGTTGATGACATTGTCAAACAAATCTTGATCCAGGCCATTAAACAGAATGTTCATGGCTTTCTTGTCCTTGTGGACCTCTTTAATATCTTCAACAGTCCATTCTGCCCTTGGCTTGGGAATAGGTTGTCCAATAGCAACTGTTGCAGTAGCAGCTGTGGCCACCTTGTGTGGGATGTGAGGACCATTTTCAATGCAGTTGATGTAGCTTTCATCTTGAGAGAGAAGATGTAAATGCATCTTCACCTTCCAGTGATGATAGTTATCTCTTTCCAGGATTGGAATCTTTACACCAATATCCTTCTTACTCATGATGTTAGCAGAATAGATCTTTAAACTCTTTGTATGTTAAGAGCTTGCTCTGATACCAATTGTTATTCCCAGTGGACTAACAATGAGATTTACGGAAGGGGGGGGGGGTTGAATGTAAATCTCAAAACTTTTTCAAGTTTTGAGCAGTTTCTAAGGCTAAGTGTTTTTGAGAACAAGTGTGTGAATTGCTTGAAGCTAATACAGACAGATATATATTCAAACACAAATGTAAAGAACACAAAGAACTTAAAAACTTTTCTGGTGGATTTGTTGTTCCACCAGAGATGTGTTATTTCAGAAAATCTGTGATTCAAAGAATTAAATCACAGCTGCTTCCTAGTACAAACTAGATGATTTTCTCTCTGGATATTTCTAAACAGCTCAGGAAAATTCTTATCTAATTACTAGCTGCTACCTGGTTTATATATCACCAAGTTTACAAGTGAAGACAAAACTGTAAAATACAATTAAAAAAATTCTTCACATGTTTCTTCTTCATTTCTCTATCAAATGCAATTTAGGCTTGGCTGTAGATCTTTGAATACTTTCTTGTTTGCATCAGAATGGAAATGCTGCATTTTCTTGATTCCTCCTAGAGGCTTCCACATTCCAGTTTGTCTCTGTCAACCCATGTGTCTCTGTCAGCTTGTGAATTGTCACTTTCAACTGCTAATGAACTAAGCATCCGTTGAAGCTTTCATCCGTTGATGCCTTATCCGTTGAGGCTTTATCCGTTGAAACTTTATCCGTTGATGCATTATCAGTTGAAGTCTTTATCCGTTGAAGCACTTATCCGTTGATGGATATTATCCGTTGAAGCATTAGAGACATCCGTTGAAGCTTTGTTTCTTATCCGTTGAAGGTCTTCAATATCCGTTGTTATTTCTTCACTTATACAAAATTACAAGGCATGAAATATTTACAATTAGCCCTCCTATTTGCATATCCACTAGTAGTCAACATGACTGATAATTTCCTACAACATCTAAGAATTACAACTTGAATCCAGAGAATGAAATGTGCTACAATACTAAACTTATTGCTAAGTAAAGCTACTCCTTCAACGGATAGCCAAGATGGTCTTATCCGTTGAGGCTACAAACACTAGATTTCTACTTAAGTATTTTGTTTAACTTATCATCAAATTAATACACATATTCCTAACAACAACCCTTTTCTAGCTACTAACTTCAACTCAATTTCTTTGTGAATTTCACTAAAAAAATGACTTAGATCCAAACATGAAAGTTTAATTTCTCATAATAAGGATCAACCTCCAATAATTAGTTCAAGAAAATTACATCAAGAACACGTCTAAAACATGCCTCAAAATTTCCATTTTCTAAAAGAAACAGAGCACAGAAGTAGCCATTAATACACATATATTAGCCTATGACTCTTGTATGATTTAACAATATAAAAATCCTATCCACAATTAAGATTATGAGCAAAAACAACACAATTCAGTACCCGGATACCATATAAATCAGCTTCGCAAGTCCATGAAAGAATTACCAAAATTCATGATTCTTAAGTAATTGTGACTAGAGAAATTCAAAAATAAACCATATGCAGAATTGCAATCAACACAATAGCGATTTACAACCCAGGACAACACATGATTACATTATTTCTAAAATCTTTGAAGCAATACAAGTCATGTGTAAAATCTACAAACTTAGCAAATAAATCACAAAGACATATTTGTCCATATTTCATAACCTCCTGATCCGCAAACACAACATGGCAACTTAAATTAATTTCTTACAAAAAAATAGAAAAATAGCTTTTCAATTAATCTGAATATAAACAAAAAAAATTCTAGGCAGAATACATAATGTTCTACAAAAATTTACATAAAAAAGAACAAGACATACTTCATGATTTCAGAATTTTTAGTTTATTTGTATGATTAAGAATACAAATTTAGTCCTTAGATTTGAGGGTTTGGTTATCTATATATATATATGCATTTATTCTATGAATAACCATCTTATATGGAAAATCGTGGAGAGTAATTGATTCTATTATAGACTCTCATCACAAATTGTAAAATTTTATTTCAAAAATTATAAAATTTGATGCTAATCTAGAATAATAATTATATTTGAATATAATAAAAAATTCATAATTAAAATTTAAAAAACTAATTGATTTTAAATTTGATTCTACAGTAGAATATTTTTTAATAATTGTGATTCTACTATAGAACCAATTTAAACATTTTCATTAAATTTTAATGATTTTTAAATAAAAAATTGTGTAACTTCGATTTTTAACTTGATAATTAAAATTTGTAACTATATATAATATAAAATATAATAAATTATATATTTTATATTTTTAAAATAATTGTTTTCCATAATTCTCTATATAATTATTTTACGAATATCACTAATTTATTAAAATTATTGAAGATCGTTTAAGTTTAATAAGTATAATGTGTATGTTCTGCAATTTGAACAAATGTTCTGCAAACTAAATATGTTTCGTAGAATAAAACATTTTATAATATTCTACATGCAGTACATGTATGATCTTCAATATTTTAAATAAAATAATGATCTTTATTGAACATAATTCATAAAATAATAAATTTTGCAATATTTTTATGCAAGATTATGGTTGCAGAACATAAGTGGTCTCTGTGGTCTGCATAGAACCATATATACCGTGAGAACTGATGATTATGTAGTTGAAACTGGTGATGTTTTGAAAAGTTGAAAATTTAAATTTGGTAAATCGGTGATTTTGTGCGAAACAAAAAATTTAAATTTTGTAAATCACCAATTTTAACTATAAAAAATACCGGTTCTCACAGTTCTCATGTTAAGACGTTCTAATTTGAGCAAAAGCCTATATATATGTGTGTAGGTAGGTGGATATGTGGGTTTAGGTGTATGTGTGTGAGAGAGATAGAGAGAGGGAGAGTTTACATATACAACTCTGATTGTATCAAAAAATAAATAAGTTTTTCTCTCAAATTACCCCGCAATAGTAATGTCCGTCAGATAGAGATAACATAATGCAATTGCACGTTAAAAAATTAAAGTTAAGTCATGCGTGTGCCTATCATTATATGTTGGTCATTTTCATGCAAAAAAGTTATAGCTCAGACAATGTTTCTGCAACTAAGTCTATTGTTAATCATTCATTAGAAATAGACAAATATTCATAATTAAAATGCAAGAACTATGTATTATCAAAACTCAATAAGCTCATTATATCACTATCTGAAAATGTAGATCTTGTTGTAATACATTTCTGCAGGTTTAAGGTAGCGAAAATACACAAGAATTGGCGTTTCATAGGATAAGATCAACAATTACATTCAATATTTCTTACACTTATAGTCACTTAAACACGAACTTCCCTCTCGCTGTTTCAGTAACAATCTTGTACAAGCCAAATCACTTCACTAATCATGAAAGTTAACTCTCACTTAAAATATAATATTAGTCACTTATATAACCACGCTCCATAAAAATATTTTCCTATAAGCCAAATACTTCGTTATTCATCAAAAATAGTGCTCTTTCTAAGAAATTTGAAAACACATATAATAAAAAATTAATATGCACCCGGTGCATCATTCTCCATTCGAACGAACCTTTAGATCGATTATGACCTAAAAATTAATAAAATATTAAGTATAATCACTTAAAACTCTAGAAATAAACCAATAGAACACCGAAAATTAAACCATACAGATATTTTAGTGATTCGAGTATATTTCATATAATATTACTGTTTATGAAGTGATTCGTATGTGGACAATCATATTAAGCTTATTATAATATCGATTGAAGTGATTTGTAGTGGAAAATATACTTAAAACCCTAAATCTTCTACAAAATTGAGAAATACCTGTGTATACATCTTCAACAAATCTTGTATCGCTTCGTTAAATTTTTTGTTGAATTGTATGGGATGTATGATGGAGAAAATAATTGATTTGATATGATTTTTATATGTATTATATGTTGATATGAGCAGTTTCGGATACATAAATTTATAAATGGTGTGTCACCGATGAACGATTAAGAATTAGACACGTATAAAACTTTTTACTGAGGTTAAAATGCTACATAATAACACTAATCTAATCATACAATCCCAAATGAACTAAATACAGTCCCAAATTAATCTACTGAGACTTATCTAATCATAAATTAATAAGCTAGTGAAAATAGTAAAGTCAACATTCATCCGACAATTTCACAAATAACTTGTAAGCAGTAGTACACTTTTTTTTATTGATATGAGCAACAAATGGGATGAGTTTGGAATACAAGTTGTTCTTGTAGAAAAAAATGAGACTTCCGTTATGCAGAAGTAGGAAAATAATGATAGAGAATGGAAGCACAAGCCTAATCCGTATAAGCTGTAAAAAATGAAATAATTTTCTTGAAAATTGTGGTATATCAAGTGACACCCCATGCATTACACTACATCCGCCAATGGATATGAGTGAAAAAGGGTGGAGGATAAAGTGGTTACGGGGGATCGTGTTTAATTAATGGTGTAGTTGTTATAGTGCGTATATTTTTTTAATAAAAACAAAATTATATTTGTTATTTTACAAAATTGCCCTTTGATTCTTAGATTTCACTAATTTTTTGTTCAGATTACATTAGCCCTATATACATATATATATGTAATATTTTATAAATAAAACTTAAAAATATTAATTAAAATAGAATTAACATAATACAAATAAAATAGATGAAATGCTAAACCACTACATAATTGTAAAAAAATCACACTATAACTAGGTAAGTGAGTTCCCATATTATGCAATAACTCACGATACCTACGAGTTACCTTATCATTACGAAATAGTGTAATTTTCCCCACAAAAACTCCCAGTTACTGAGCTTGGTTACGGACAACTAAACGAGACCTAAAATATACCTTTGATGTAGGGGCTAAATCAACCAAATAAAATCTCTCCTATCTATAAACTAATGTTCGAAATTTTATTAAATTTAGCATGTAAATTCGTGCTACTAACTCGGCCCAGATAATATAAGCACGCATGAACAAACAATTAAATCTTCTATCTATTATATATGTAACACAATAACATTGAGGTCCACCGAGCAAATTTAATCAAAAATATTCTAATTAATATAATCAAATTTTTATTTTAATCATTAATACTCATTCATCATTACACAATTAATACTCATATTTATATTTAACTCATTAGTACATAATAAAATATAATCATTAATACTTTCGTTAAATATTATTTTAAACATTAATATTATACCAATTAATTTAAATAACTTTTAACTCATGTACATATAATTAGTAGAATACTTGTAAGATAAATATTATTACTCATCCATTATTACATTATTAATACTCATATTTATATTTAACTCATTAATATATGATAAAATTTAATACTTTTATTAAATATTCTTTTTAACCATTAATATCTATTTATTTATACCACTATATTAGTACTTTAATTTTACACTTACTCAAAATTAATATACATTATACCCGAAAATTAAAACTTATATAACATTTTTTCATACATGCATATACAAACATACATGTATACATACATGTGCATATTTATAATATTTTAGTTAATGATTTTTTTGTATAAAATAATGATGATATTAATATTAATAATAATAATAATAATATAAAATAATTATATTTATGAAACTTAATTACAAAATCATGTTATTTTATGGGCGATGACCTATATAACTAAAATAGGGAAAATACCTGATTTCGAGACGAAGGTAACCAAAATGCGGAACAAACACGGCAAACCAAGTGTCATATCAACAAAAATATGTCACACCTATTAGCGTAATTTTGTGTCCCGTAAATCTAGAAATTGAATCAACTTTCATACGTGAACATCAACAACGTATGACATTCATAAGCTAAATATAATATATATAATTTTCATACATTAGAGGTTACATCTTACACGTGAAATGCAAAGTGTTTAGTCCAGTAGGGGTAACCATGTACATAGAATATATCACCGAAACTCACGTCCATTCAAATAAATTTGTGTATATTTGTCATTTGAGTCTTCAAATTATCCAACACGACTATGAATACAAGAGAATGGTGAAAAAAAATACTAACCAAATATAGTAGAGAATTAATGGTGCTAATTGAGATCTGAAATTAACTCAGTTTATTCAATGACGAGTTACCAAGTATAAGTATAAATATGAACAAGAAAGATAATAGAGGAAGAACACCTGGAGAGAGGTCATTGGAGTCGGCTATGACAAAAATAAAGATGAATTTATCTATGTGTATGTTAAGATAAAATAAATATTTTTTGAATAAAGATAAAATAAATATTATATTGTGGTTACCGCATTAGATGTGTATTTAGCGCCAACAAACCGATAACAGGTATATTGCGTCTATGTATACCAAAAATTGGGTATATATTTTTTTCTCTCTTATTTTATAATTAAGCGTATATATAAATTATTAAAGTGTTTATTGTTACAAAAATATTGTTGTTTATCATCAAACTTGGTGATTTCTGTCACACCCTGTCAATGATATTTTATCGTATAATTTACCGTCATATACCATATATCACATTAATACTAATAATTATATCCATAATAAAAAATACGAATTAAATACTAAAAAATATATCAAATAAAATATAAAAATATTAAATATGCATGTGCATTTTAGCCATTCATACCACTTATTATATATATATACACACACACACCCAAGTCATATTTTGATGTTCTATGTATATGAGACAAATAAGTTCAAATTCATACATAGATGGTAAAATAAGGAGCTTTATAAGTACAAAATAAATTTTTAGTGAGATTAAGTATAGTATGACTCATCAGTCACATGTTTAACATATAAAATAATTTTGATCACATTTCTAACATACAAACATACCAAATAATTTAGAATAATTAATACTTTATACGTATTTAGAGGATGCACATGTATCATACTGGTTAATAATTACATCGTGTCTAAGTAGTTGACCTCCAAAATAAATTCTTATTTTATTTTATCGCCAAATTCGATTAATGCACCATTCTCTTTCTAAAGTAATGCTACTTCTTTGAAATGTATGGAAGGATATGGATATAAATACATATATATATATATAATCATAAAATATGTATATATAAGATTTAATTTATAATATTCATAAAATATATGATAATATTTGTTTATATTGGTGTTTGGTTGTGTCCTTACATGCCTCAACGTGCATGAAAGATGGTATGGACTAAAACAAATAATCTCGGTAAGGTTTTTATATCAAATGCAGCCAGGAGGCGCCTAACATGTCTATAAATGTGTATTTGTTAATATTAAATGAGGGAATAGAAGGAGTTATTTAAGATCTGGAATAAAAATTTAAGAAAACTTAAAATTCAAATAACAATTTTAAAACAAAATTTTGTGTGAAAAACTTCTATTCTACGGTTATTAAAAGAACCATATAGATTTCTACAATAACTCCCATGGATCGCACTCAGTAGTGTAAAATAAAAAATACCACTATATATATTGTTTCAACTTAATGTCAAATGTTGAAAAATATGTTCCGTACCAGTGTCACCAAACCCCAAAAACTGCTCATCATATATACACAAATAAATACATCATTCATCCACTGGTCAACAACGTAAATATATGATAAGTAACTTCAAGTAAAAAAAAGCATCAGTTCATGCAATCTAGAATATTCCCGTGCATTTCATGGGCAATAAATTTTGTTAAAATTTTAAACCAGTAACGTCCACCATATATTTACTTGAGATGAATCCAAAAGTAACAACACAACTTTACTCAAAGTCCTGGCGAGTAACACGTACACTTTGGGACAATATCAGTAATATAGTTTGGGGGTAATCGAACCAAATTATTTAATTTTAAAAATATATAATTTTATATTAAAATTTTGGTAAATTTGATAGTTGACGGCAACAGATACTTCACTCTGGCCCCCTAATTTCTACTATGCGTACATTTTCATTTTTTTATTTAGACTTAAACTAATACAACAAGCATGTTTAATTTTCAAAAATAAAATAATTATGTGTGTATTGCATTGCTAAACTGCAATACACTCCCGAACTTTCTGGGTGTTGGCCCCAAATGTCACCATTTAAGGAATAATGACCCTCGATGTGACTTTAGGAAAAAATGGCCCCAAATGTCATTCCAAAATGGAGTTTCACATTCTGTTTTTCTGTTTAATCAAAAATGGAGTTGCGTGTTTACTTTTCATTTTTTTTAACTGAAAACGCAATTTCAAGTCATGTTTAGGGGAGGCAAAATTCAATTTCAAACTTCGTTTTTAAGGTTAACGCGTGTTGGATTAGCATTTGGTCTTTTTTTTACCCAAAATGTTAGACAATATTATATTTTCAAGTTTAAAATTTTACTCCCTCCGTCCCTCCCAAATGTTTACATTTGGGTGGGGCGCGGAGTTTAAGAAAAATGATAAAGTAGTGGAGAAAAGTTGAAAAAGTGAGTAAAGTAGTGGGACCGATTAATATTATATGTATAAAGTGGGTATAGTGGAGGAAAGTAGTGGATGTAATTAATTTAAAAATTATAAAAATTTTACTATTTTTGGAAAATTTTGAAATGTAAACAATTGGAAGGGACATCCCTAAAAGGAAAGTGTAAACAAATGGGAGGGACAGAGGGAGTATTTAAACTGGTATTTTGTTTCATATTTTATTCGAATCTATAATTATTTTCATATTTTTAAAACCCAAATTGAGCACTGGTGAACCCCAAAATATTAAAAACGGTGAATAATTAGAGTTTGGTTCCTGGCCTAGATTAAATTAGGGTTTAGGTTTAGGCCCTAAACCCTAAATCATTGTATCTTTTATTAATTTATTTTTTAATTTTTCTAAAATCCAAAAAGGGATTGTTAAACCCTAAAATGTTAAAATTGTCAAATTAGGTGTGTTATTATTTACTTTTTTTAATATTTCTAAAATCCGAAAGGGGGTCACTGAACCCTAAAAAATTAAAAATTATGAAATAGGGGCCCACGCTTGAATTTTTGAAAATTAATTTTAAATTTTAAAATTTTTGAAAGCTAATAAAATATATGAAAATAAAATATTAATTAAAAATAATAATGAACGTATTTTGAAGTTATGTTTTATTGTTAAAAACGTAAAATTAAGTTCTGTTTAGGGTCTCCAAATGTGACTTAAAGTAATGAAATAAGTTAAAGAAAAAACCAAAAAAAGTTAGAAAACATGAATCAAATTTGTGTTTTTGATTTTATGTTAAAACGTAAAACGAGACCATGTTATAAAGTGATATTTGTGACCATTTTTCATAAAGTGACATTAATAAAGTGACATTAAGAGTCATTATTCCCCAAATATGGATAATTAGACCCTTTTTCAACTTTTTAAATCTTACATGATGCAAATTTGAATCGTCAAAATACACACATGCTTGCAGGCAAACAAATATAGCCATTTAAAACTAAAAAGCATGTCTACAGGAAAAAACAAAAAAAAACCACTGCCGCCTTCCTCCTTTCCTCCGCTCTTCTAAGTTTTGTCCATTTTGAAGTAAATTGAGGGGCTTTCACTGGTTTTTTGCAGTGGAAAACCCCAACCCCTTCATTCTCTTTTATTCTTGTTAATTTTCTTTCAATAAAACCTAATTTTTTTTGTGTTGGTGTGTCTTTTCTCTTGGAGTGCGTGTTTTGTCTCTCATTTTGGAGTGTTTGTTATGTTTTTGTTTAGTCATGCTTAGGTTTATCTGGTGTTGAATCTGTTGAGGACAAATTTATTGATATTTTTGGTGATCTGCAAAACATGTATCGAATCTGGGACAATGGTGATTAGTGCAAGAGTTCACCTTTCACAACCAAAGATTGTTCATCTTTCATGGGTTTACACTTCCGGCATGTCTATAGCTGGTATCTGGCATGTAGATAGCTGGGGTGCCTTCGGCATGTCTATAGCTAGTGTCCGACACGTAGATAGCTGGGGTGCCGCTTCTTCAATCTCATTTTATGCGATTGGTGTTTCTGAATATTGGGCTAAACATAGTTTTTATGTGATATGATCAGTTGCGATTTTGCTATTTTCAGATATGCTGGTGTAATTTGAATCGCTTGGGATATCTTTGATTTCGTTTTTAGCTTCAAGAATTTTTAAATTATATGTATTAAACGATCAGAAAATAAATCATCTAATTGTTTTTAGTATGTTATTTGTTTTACCACCTGGTTGTATACCCCGGCTGTACTATATTCAATTTAATGAAAATTTTCTGCATTTGTCAAAAAAAACATGTCAACAGTCTACCCCAAAACTTAAACAGCCCACTTCATTAATCATATTAGGCTTAAAAGCCCACTCCATTAATCATATTAGGCTTAAAGGCCCCCGTATAACAAACAACTCACGTCACTCTATAAAATGGTTGTAACGATTAATGTGTCAAACCCTAGGCTCCAAATAGAATTTCAAAGGTAAAGACTCATTTATCATCCTCTGCTTTTTACTCAGGCTTGACTTCTGGCACTCATATATACAGAGTGTGTTTGGTATTGATGTTACAAGCAGCAACAACAGTTTTTCGCTGAAAAATAGTTAAAAAACTGTTTGGTAAAATTTAAAAACTGTTTTTCAGAAAAGTGATTTTGGCCTAAAAGCTGCGGTTAGAGAAAGTAAGTCCTCATGCTTGTAGAAAAAAACTACTTTTCGGCTGTTGCGGGAAGCAGATGCTGATTTCACCATCAACCCTTACCAAAAACATCAAAAAAATTAACAAACAATCATCTGAGTTTTACAACAACAACACTTTCTCTGGCAGCATAGCAATTTTTAACGCATAATCTTAAACAGAGCCATAATCTCCTACGTACATGTTATAAATTAATTATGATTCGTCGTTGAATTTGTTTAGATATTGTGATGTCGTTCGTCTGTATAAATTTGTTTTTTGATTGTTTAACGGGGAAGAGAAGTTGGCTGATTCTTTTGCTGATAATAATAAAAATAATAATGCTCAGTCTCCAATATCAGATGATGAGGAGGAGGTATATGCAATTTTTCCCCTTAATTTCCATGGCCTAATAATTTTGTTTATTGTTCTGTATATATATACACCCAGTTTTCGACTTTCCCTTTCCTTATTAACCCTCCCGATTATCTTTGCTGCAGTTTGACCCATACCAAATGTTCATCCCACGAGGGTGTGACCTGACAGGTGTTCCCAAGAAAAAATCATATGGTCGTTATGTGAATCCTCAAAGCGATTTTCAGGTTTTAGCCTGGTAATAGACCAACATGGAATTGTATATCTCTCTCTTTATTTTTTTTCATTAGATGGATTAATTAGTTTCTAGCTTTTCAATTTGTTTATGGTACTATGTTCTTATTAATTTACTTTTTCTTTGAATAGATTTTGACCAGTTCCGCCTTAACAAACTTGAGGTGAGTGCATGTTTGTTTGTTTGTTATTATGCCTTTGAGAGTTTATAATCGTGTCTCTATACTTATTGTGAATAATCTGCTCATCCTATGTGCATTCTTCTCAATTTTTCATGTTTGACTGAATAGGTTTATGAAGTCAAAGTCAAATCCGACACTTGGACAGTGGAGTACTTCTTACAACTGCTGAAACGGATAGGCTGCCCGTATGTATGCCTTTTTTATACTTTGAACCTTCCTCTGTTTTTATACATGTTTTTGTCATGCCTGCTATTTTGCATCAACGTGTTTCCTTGTTTTTTTTTAATCTCTCCAAACCTTGTAACATAGTGAAACCCGATTCATTGCCTGCTCTGTGGAAAGTCCCGACCTTTTCTTCGCTGAGTTGGACAAGGAAGATGCCGATAAGCTCCAAGGTCAGTCCTCTCCTTTGTCTTCTTAAATTAGGTGGTTTCCTTTGCTAGATTGATATCATGGAATTAAGTAGTGTCACAATGTTAGAAAATTTGATGGGATCAGCTCTGATGCATCCTTTTGTCCGTTTTCCAATCCAGCATTGGGTGAAACTTGGTATGCAGGTCGACGTGCTGATTGGGCATTTCACCCTTAGAAGACAAAGTGAATGCGGATTAAAATTTCTCATCAGTTTGTGCAATGTTTTATCCAGGATTCTATAGGAAGTCCAAGGTCCTGGTGTTATACGGATACTTTTAGCCCGTACAAGGCACATGTTGGTGCGTATATGTGTTGATTTATATTTGAACTATTTTTGCAATATATGATTGCTTGAAATGCAAAACATATCCAATAGGATTATTTATTTACAATATTGTATATCCACTATGTCAAGCTAAAAATGGGTATATTTTTCAAAGTTTTAGACTAACAAAATTTAAATAGGGTGTTTTGCTAGGAGGTAACTAAGGGGAAGGAGACAGTATCAGTTTGTGCAATGTTTTATCCAGGACGATATATATATAGGAAGTCCAAGGTTGTGGTGTTATACAAAAACTTGTAGCCCGTCTAAGGCACAGGCTTCGTATTGAAATCATGTTAGTGCGCTTTTGCTTGCAATGCAAAACATATCCAATAGTATTATTTGTTAGAATGTATTTGCAAGAAAAGAAGTTACATATTTCAGAAGACACTTTCATCAAGTGTTAGGAACCTTGATTAAGAAGACGCATTAATAAACTAAAGCTTCTGTCAAATTTTATGAACTGAACGTAATATCAACATCTTCCATACTTGAAGAAATTGGATTGTATTTACTGATTTGCTAACAATACACTACTGATTATCATTGTTTTGATACAGAATAGGAACAAAGTCTACTGATTAGAAGATGAAGAACAAGAAGGTTATTTTGACAAACATTCTAACTAACTAAACCATTCTATCTGTTTTTTTTATATCCAGAGAGAGAGATCCACATTCATTGATTTTAGAAAATGGCGCCAAAGTTTGTTAGATAAAAGAATCTTCAAGTAGGTCCACTGGCTGAGTCAGCAGCTGAGCTGTCATTCTCAACATCCCCCCTCAAACTTGGCTGTGCTGAAGTCATACCAAGTTTGAACAGCAAGTCATTAAATTGTGCAGAAGGAAGGACTTTAGTAAACACATCTGCTAATTGTGATGTTGTTGGAAGATAAGCAATTTGCATTAATCCTTCAAGCACCTTGTCTCTCGTGAAATGAATATCTATCTCAATGTGTTTTGTCCTTTCATGATGAACTGGATTTTTGGCAATATGAATCGCACTTTGGTTATCACAGTAGAGAGTGACAGGTTTTAGATTTGTGACACCTAATTCTTCCAAAAGTCTGACTAACCAGGTCACTTCAGATGCTGCATTAGACATAGACCTATATTCAGCTTCAGATGAGCTTCTAGATACAATTCCTTGCTTCTTGGATTTCCAGCTTATACGTGATTTACCTAATAACATGACATATCCTGATATTGACCTTCTTGAATCCAAGCAAGCACCCCAATCTGAATCTGAAAAAGCTTGAAGTGTAAGTTGTCCATCAGCCTTTAAGAGTATTCCCTGACCAACTGTAGATGACACATAATGAAGTGTATGGAGTAATGCTTGATAATGCGGCTTCCTTGGTTGTTGTAGGAACTGACTAAGATGTTGAACAGTATATGCCAAATCTGGTCTAGTGTTTGTTAGGAAGTTGAGTTTTCCCACTAGACATCTGTAAAGAGTGACATCAGGAAATATTTCACCTTCATTTGCTGCTAGCTTCAGATTAACTGGAAGAGGAGTAACTACCTTCTTGAAAATAGTAATTCCTGAACTCTGTAACAACTCATTAGTGAACTTTTTCTGTGTAAGAGAAATTCCATTAGGAAAATATCCCACTTCAATACCAAGAAAATAGCTCAATCTGCCCAAATCTTTAATGCTGAAAGCCTGGTCCAAATGAAACTTTAATTCAGAAATAGCAGATGAATCACTACCAGTCAGTATAATATCATCAACATAAACAGCCACTACAGTGATCAGATCATTTGCATGTTTAATGAATAATGAATAATCATTCTTGGACTGATAATATCCTCTATCAAGTAATTCCCCCACTAACTTGGAAAACCATTGTCTGGAAGCCTGTTTTAATCCATACAATGATTTTACAAGTTTGCAGACCTTTGAATATGGATTAGGTAAACCCTCTGGTACAATCATATAGACTTCTTCATGCAGGTCACCATGGAGGAAAGCATTATTAACGTCAAGCTGGAATAAGAGCCAGTTTCTATGAGCAGCTAAAGCCAACAAACATCTTATTGTGGTCATCTTAACTACAGGAGAAAAAGTTTCTATATAATCTATCCCCCATTGCTGATTGTAGCCTTTAGCTACAAGTCTAGCTTTATATCGTTCTACAGAACCATCAGCCTTCAATTTAATCTTGTATACCCATTTACACCCTATTGGCTTCTTACCAGCTGGAAGATCAACCAAAATCCAAGTTTTATTAACCTGTAAAGCAAGCAATTCCTTATTCATAGCTTCCACCCATTTGGGATCTTTAGAAGCTTGATTATAAGTAACAGGTTCAACTAATGATTCAGTAGTAGCAATAAAAGCATGATGACATAATGGAAGCTCAGCATAAGATACAAGATGACACCAATGCTCAGTCTGAGGTTTAGTAAGGTATTGCAACTGAGAGTTAGTGCAGATGTAATCAGAAAAGTGTGCAGGTGTTTTAGACTGTCTGACACTTCTTCGCAAAGATTGATCTGTTTGTGAAGATTGAGAAGAATCATGATCTTGAAACTGATCATGTGTGGTGTGAGTGGATGGATCATGAGAAGAATCTAAAGAACCTGAATACTGAAATATATCAGGTACATTATCAAAAGAAAAGGGTGAAGGTTCTGTTATTAGTGGCAGAAAAAATGGAGTGTGTGATGTATGTGATTCAGAAAAATGAAACGGAAAATGTTTTTCAAAGAAAACAACATCTCTAGATACGGAAACAGTATGGTCATGAAGATTAAGAACCTTGTATCCTTTTGTTCCAGTTGGATATCCAACAAAAGCATGAGGAACAGCTCTAGCATCAAATTTAGTCCTATGAGAATTGGATGTATTAACATAACATAGACATCCGAAAACCCTGAAATAATCTACATCGACGGGCTCATTGAACAGCTTTTCATATGGACTAATAAGACCAAGAACTTTAAGAGGCATTCTGTTAATAATATGTACTGCAGAAAGTACACATTCCCCCCAGAAAGAAATTGGAAGTTTGGACTGAAAGAAAAGAGCTCTTGCAGTGTCTAAAATATGTCTATGTTTTCTCTCTACCACCCCATTTTGCTGGGGTGTATATGGACAACTCTTTTGATGCAAAATCCCTTTATAAAAATAAAACTGTTTGAGCTCACCCTCACACAACTCTTGGGCATTATCAGTTCTTATGTATTTAACCGACGTGTGAAAATGATTTTCTATGTAAGTAACAAACTGAGGTAGAACTTTGCTGACATCTGATTTGAATTTAAGTAAGAAAACCCAAGTCATACGAGTAAAATCATCAACAATAGTCAGAAAGTACTTACAACCTGCAGAAGTATATTCTTTGTAAGGTCCCCATACATCCAAGTGCAGTAACTGAAAAGCATTTGAAGTCATAGAAGTACTATCTGAAAATGAGTGTCTGGCTTGTTTAGCGAGAGGGAAAATCTGACAGAGACAATCCAATGTGCTTGAAACATGCTGTAAAGTTGAGGAAACATGTTTCAACATAGGGACTGGCAAATGTCCCATTCTCAGGTGCCAAAGTTTAGCTAATTCAATAGCTGGAGAAGAATCCTTATTAGTAGTAGTATTAGTAGCTGTTGAAGCAACAAATGAGCTTGAAGGTTTCAGATTTGAACTTGTAGCATCCTCCAAGAAGTATAATCCATTACTGAATTTACCAAGAAGCAGTGGCCTCATGGAAAGGCCCTGTAGAACACATTGGTTATCATTAAACACAATTGTACACTTGTAATCTTTACATAATTTTGGTATTGAGATCAAGTTATACTTGAAATCTGGAACAAACAACACATTTCTCAATATAAGATCATTATTAAGCTTGATTGTCCCACTCCTTGTGATAACAACTTGTTTCCCATTTGGAATAGTAATTACATTTGAACTGCCTTGAAGTATATTTAACTCATCAAACATATCTAAATCAAAACACATATGATCTGTGGCCCCACTATCTAATATCCACTTTAAACCAGTAGAGGCAAGGAGACAAAAATTACCTGCTGTATAAGCTGTTTTGCTATTATCTTGTGAAACAATCGAAATCTGTTCTTCTGGTTTCTCTTTTCCAATTAACTGCAGAATTTGTTGATACTGTGCTGGAGTGAATGAAACATTCTCAGAATTATCATTAGATAAGGAATGAGACTGCCTCTGGCTTATCAATGAATACTCATCATCATTATCTTGATGTACAACTGCTGCTACTCTTCGTTCTCTGTCATTCTTGAAATTCTGTGGATAACCATGTAATTTATAGCACCTTTGAACTGTATGTCCTGGCAATTTACAATGGTCACAAAAATATGTGTTCAATCTGCTTCTTGTATCAATTTGTGGACCAAATCCCTGTTTCCCTGAGTTATGATAGATATTTTGTCTAAATCTCTCTGAATTGTTCTCCTGAAATCTTCTTCTTTGTGCTGCAAAAGCCATGGTGTCTTCAATACCCCCAGAAACTTGAGTATGAATCAATCTTTTATGATTCTCTTCTTGTAATATCAATCTGTAAGCATGTGCAATAGATGGGAGTGGATTCATCACCAAAATGCTACCTCTAATAATCCCATACCCATCATTCAGTTTCATCAGGAACTCAATTAACCTTCGGTCTTCTTGTGACTTTATTAGCTTCTGAGTAATGGTGCAAGAACAGTTTGCACAATTGCAAATAGGTATTGGATCAATAGAATCCAACTGATCCCATAACATTTTGATTTTAGTAAAGAAACTAGAGATATTATCCTGAGACTGCTTCAAATCATGAAGAGATTGTTGTAGTGAAAACAATAAGGTTCCAGAAGATTGACCATATCGCTCCTCTAAATTCATCCAGATTTCTCTAGCAGTTGAGAAATATAAAACACTTCGTGCAATATCTTGATCTAGAACTCCAAGTAACCAAGAAATTAACATACTATTACACCTATCCCATGCCTTAAAATCAGTATATGTATTATGAGGTTTCTCAATACTTCCATCAACAAAACCTACTTTGTTTTTAGCAGATAAACTGATTAACATAGAACGCTTCCAATCGCTATAACAGTTTCCATCAAACTTCATTGAAACAAGCTTCATTCCCGGATTATCGGAAGGATGTAAAAAATAGTGTGATGATGGATTTTGTGAAGAATCAACAGAAGTAGTTTGTGTTTGTGAAGTAGTAGCCATAATTTTGATCAATAAGAATCAAAAGCTATCAAGAAGAGAATCAAATGAGAAATCAAGAATTGAATCGAAATTCACAGATCGAATCAGAGAAGGAAAAGATTTAGATACAACAATTACTAAATTCAAGATCAACGAACACTAAATTCGAGATTAACAAACACTAATTCATATTTATCGATCATATGTCCTAAACTGTTTGTGAAATTGACTCAGAGAAACAAGTAAATGAAATAGAGTAAAACTCATCTTGCGATTATCGATAATGGCGAAATAAGAATTGAAGATGAAACACCAGAAGGATCTTCATTGCTCTGATACCATGTCAAATTTTATGAACTGAACGTAATATCAACATCTTCCATACTTGAAGAAATTGGATTGTATTTACTGATTTGCTAACAATACACTACTGATTATCATTGTTTTGATACAGAATAGGAACAAAGTCTACTGATTAGAAGATGAAGAATAAGAAGGTTATTTTGACAAACATTCTAACTAACTAAACCATTCTATCTGTTTTTTTTTTTATATCCAGAGAGAGAGATCCACATTCATTGATTTTAGAAAATGGCGCCAAAGTTTGTTAGATAAAAGAATCTTCAAGTAGGTCCACTGGCTGAGTCAGCAGCTGAGCTGTCATTCTCAACAGCTTCGCACCAGAGCAGACAAAAAGATTAGCCCTTGGTAAACATTGCATAGGAGCTACTTTCAGTATTCCTATTTCAGAATAATGTCACTAGATAGTGTACACATGATTATCAGGATAAATGATGATTTTAGGCGTCTAGAACCAGATAGCTTTGGCTTTGATGAGCTTTTCTGTTAGAGATCCATCTAAGTGTAGAGATATGATATCTTTGGCGGAGCCTATTTATTTTCCACATATGAAGACTGCTGGGACAGTAGGATTACACCCTAGCTCTTTGAAGGATTATAACCCGATAGCCTATATATATAGGATTACAGCACCTATATATTTACTTTAAGCTTTCATCAGTACATATATATAGTGGCTCACTTATAGGTGATTGCGAGATTATCTATATTCATAAAAAAATAAAAATAAAAAAAAAATAAAAAAATGCATGAAATGCAAAGAGATGAAGTTCTTTTAGATAAGAAAAATCCCCCTAATGATTATTTTGATCATGACAATATGTGCTACATACCAGTTGACATGTGGTATCTCTTATAGTTATAACTAATAACTCAACTCTACTGATATGCTTATAACACAGATAGTATCACACCATAAGTAAAGTTAGATTGAGGTCTGCATACTGTTCTGTCAGGAAGCACAGTTTCGTATCATCACCCAAATATAATTGAGAATAAGAGATAATAAAATAATAAAAAAAAGTATCACCATTTACATAAAATGAGAATCCCCAACAAAATGCCAAGAGCACATGGCTAGTCCCTCAACCAAAAACAAGGCCTGTTATATATAATCCAAGTTGTCTCATTTGCAAATTCTTAGCCCTGTTATATAACAAAGTTCATATTTTGTGCCTACTCTTCTTTTCAGCAGCAATTACCAGCAGCCTTGAAACACCTCGAGTCCATATATCACACTCCCTCTGATTCTTGAACTCGAACTCGACCGCGCGAAACCGTCTTCAGCCTGAAGTATCGCCGATGCTCGCCACCCTCGAGCAAGTGGCGCCCAACTGGCCAAGCTGGAATATCTTTAATCACCTCCAACACGATATTCTTTTTCTTTTTTGTGATGGTCCCTGCAGCATTGCTACTTTTCATCTTCAAAGTTACCCGGCCCATCCTGTTGATATAAAAAGATGCAATCTTCCAGTGAAGATCACCTTTACGGTTGTGCTTGAGGAGCTCACAGCCTCTGGCAAGCAATTCTCGACTGCAGATACCAAAGAAGTTCTCTTCAGGGACAAGCGCTCACCGCTAAAACTACCATTGGAACTATTGTTACTTACTTAACCCCACCATTGCCGCTTCTGTTCATTCCCTTCTCTACTGGAATAACTGCAGCTATATTCCACACATATGTTCTAGCCTTCAAGGTTCAAGGTCACCACACCATGCAGAGCTAACAACGTACTGACCGAATAATAAATGATCACGCTCCTTACCCAGCTGCTCTGCCGCCTCAACACATTGGGCTGCAACTAGTGTCGCGGCAGAGGCCACAACCATGTCAGTTTTAGCCATATGCTCGTCTTTTCCGGTTGCAAATGAGGCAGCTGTTGCAGCAGCAAATTAACAGCAAAGCATCATGGTGTTAGTCAATACTTTTTGTTCATTTGGACTCTCTTTCGTCATAGTTTTCATTTTTATTACTACCTTTGTCCCAATTTAACTTTTATGGTCAAATTAACCCAATTTTGACCGAAATTTTGTGATTATATGGCTGTTAAATTTGGTAAAGGACCTTGTCAACGGTAATTCTTTTTCAAAAAAATTCTGAGATGTCCACGGAAGGATGATAAGCTGTAATTATGTAATGCTTTTAATACATGATCCAACTGATAGCTAACAGATAAAAACTTGCTTTTTGTGTTGTTATATAGAAGTTTAGAAGAAGGGGCAGAAGATTATTTGGTCAAACCAGTGAAGCTTTCAGATATTAAGCGCTTGAAGGATCACATCTTGAAAGGGGAAGGAGACGAGGAGAATGCAGTGCACAAGAAAATGATAAACGAAGATCCATCATCAGTACAACAAACACAAAAGCTTGAAGAAGATCCATCATCGGTGCTGCCACCATCATCGCAGCTGGTTGCCTAAACATCTTTCTTGTGATCGATCACTATCCGCCCTGGCATTATCATCATCAGAATCCTTGGCAAAGAGACCATGGTTCAGCTGATCAGGATAATTATGAAAAAATCTCTCCAAAAGTTTGTCTGCCAAATTTTGCATTAGATTACTCAGGTGGCCATATTTTTTATTTTACTTATAGAATAGATGCTGATGATAGCTAAAGTTTTGTTCCCCGCATATAGTTAGAGACTTGAATATTTCTTAGTTACCAGGAATGGCCAAGGAAAAGTACATATTAAGACTCAGACTTTAGTCCGCATAGAGATATGTCTCCTACATTACGCATAATATCAAACTTTAAGTGATATGTTTTGTTTTAGAATTCAACAAGTTCGAACACTTGACATTTCGATCCGGAAATATACATTCATTGGTAAATGTCAGGGATGTTTGATCAAATAAAAAGAGCAGGGATGCTTTGCTGATGCCTGAAGAAGTTGTTGGGGTCTACAGCAGACTTCACCTTAATCAGCCTCTTAAAATTATTCTTAAAGTACATTTCTCCCCATACACTAGCTTCTTCATAGCTTGAGTTCCCTGTTCCAAGATCTAGATCAATATAATTCACATATGCAGTTCTCGGATTCTTGGTAACAAATGGAGTGTAATAGTTATACAACTCATTGATCCATCGAAGTCGTTGTCTCGCGTTGTTATCTAGAGTTATTCCAATGTTGATCATGTACAAAACACCAGGTCTATGTGGGAAGGGAAGTGATGACTCTGAGAACTCATTCATTATCCCACCAAATGGTGTGTACTGTATTAGTGCAACTTGTGTCGGAAGTTGGAGCATTCTATCCCACACTCCTTGTAGGCCTTTTGATGAAATTGGTTGATCGACGAAACTAGATTTTCCTTTATATGGATACCTTGGAATGGCACTTCTGTTTAGTAGAATTTCAGGTGGGGTGTTGATGGAAAAGTTTGAGAAAAATGGAGCTGATTGAATCCAACTTAGCTCCACACAATCTTGTCTCACCAAACCTAATTGTGGGAAGCTTTTTTGCATTATCGGAAGAAGCCTGTTAATTCGTCCGAGGAATAAAGACTGGAAGATAAATCTTACAGTTTTCTTGTCTTTTCGAGAACTTGAATTGCTCTGTATAGTGTCTACTACAACTCGAACATCTAGATCTCTGCTTTTGAAGTTGGGAGAAATTGTCTGCCATTCTTGAAAAAGTCTTGAACCATTCTGTTCCAAGGTTCTCGCAACTCCAAAAATCGTCACAAGTCTGGGGACAGGAACAAGTTTTATTTTCCATCTAGTGACAATTCCATAGCTCGAAATTCCTCCTCCTCGTATGGCCCAAAACAAATCTTCTCCCATTGATTTTCTATTAAGAATTCTTCCATGAACGTCGATGAAACGAGCATCGAGTGTATTATCTGCAGCAAGCCCGAATTTCCGTTTCATCATACCATACCCTCCACCACCTATAAATCCACTCACTCCAACTGTAGACCAAAGGCCAGCATTCCAGCCCAGTGTTCTACTTCTCTCCGAAATTCTATAGTACAGCTCACCTAAGGTTAAGCCTGCTCCAATCCACGCAACTGCATTTTTCGTATCAATTTTCACTGATCGAAAGTTGATCAAATCGAGCAACAAAAAAGGTTCGTTTGCTCGATATGATTGACCCTCAAAATCATGACCACCGTCTCGAATCCTAATTTGGATGTTACTTTTTTTGGCACAGAAAATGACAGCTTTTATCTGAGACTCATAAACTGGTGTAACAATGACCAGAGGTTTCGGGGTCGATGGTGTGGCGAAACGCAAGTTATCGATTCTTGCTAGGAGGATGGCAGGGTAGGAGGAGTCGTTTCGAGTAAAAACAACATTTTTCGAACTTTTACAAGAATGCGAAAAACAGCTAAGAAAATCATCTTCTGAGACTGACCATGACAGAGTGATTTCTGAAAAGAGAAGAACAGATAAGAAAGAAAATAAGATACAACTTGTAATGTTCATGATCATTTTGAATATGAGATGAGTTGTGTCAATAACATGATGGTACTGCTTGTTATTTATAGCAGATACTTGGTCTACCTAATATTGTTTGATATTGATTTGTGTTCGTAAATATTAACTTATTAGTTTTAGTGAAATACGTATTTCCGGACATCACAATCAGCCAGACCATATTAAACTTGTTTTGCAGTGGATTTGCATTACTCATTGCTCTTGATTTTGTTTGTTTAAAGTTTTAGACTGATGGTTAAATTACAAAGATGGATTAATTTCCCCAAAATCAACGATATATTAAATCACTGTCAATTTCGCAAGCACGTACACGTAATTTGCTATTAACTTGAGATTAGCAAAATAAATATGATATTAACTTTCTAAACCAATTTAGTGAGTGATGATTTGTTTCTGGAATCACCCATGGTTTCTACATTATTGAATTGTTTTGAATAAATCTCTTCTTTTTTCCCCGTGCATAGAGTGAGCGATTTCGCTGCACCGTATTTCTATTATGTAAATTTGGTGCTATGTGGTATGATGGCATTTTCAAAATTCAGCATAATTATTTAAAATTTTAGTTAAAAATTAAAACTAGCTTTATAAATTATGCGTGAGTTATATTCATTTCTTATGTTCGATTTGCAGTATTCATGATAGCGGCTAAATTCATGTTAATTGATTAATAAAAAATTATGTTGATTTGTGTTACTTGACTTAACTTATTAGGTTGGGTTTGCATTACATCAAATTATAAAATACAAATATTGTTTAAACACTATTTTAAATTTATGTCTTTGAGTCTTGCATAACAACCGTACTCTATATATGAACAAATTTTTATTCTTTTTAATATATATATATATATGTATAATATATTTAAATGTTAAATGTGTGACAATAAGTTACACTAAATATAGTTACTTTGACATAAGTATTGTTATTAAGTCATTAATAATATAAGCTATTAAGAGTGAATCATGAAACAATGATAAATACAAAATTAATAATAATTAATAAGTTAGATTTAATTAATATATGATATTAAATTTGATAATTATTAATATATATTTATGGGATGTAACAGTAATTGTAATCAAATAAATTATCTTAACCAACCACCTATTTGCTCTAATATATATATATATATATATATATATATATATAATAAATTGTATTATCCACGCAATAAACATTTCAATTGAATTGAACAGTAATGCAAAATAGTGTCTCATCATCCCCACAACGAACTTGCATTATGTTTTGGTTGAACTGATTTTTTCGAGATTCATAAGTTTAAAAAAATATCATACTTGAAGAAGTACTAAGTTTTTTAAAATTATTACAAAATCATATTTGTAAAACTAATAGGATTTAACTTTTTTTTTTCTTTTTAATTAATCTTAATTTTCGGTGACCAAGTAAATACCAAATAATAAGCTTTAGAAAGGGAATATAACAGGCTGTAAATATAGATATCTATAGTTTATTTATCTTAAAGCCAACTCCACAATAAAAGCCTACATGTAAAGGTTTGTGTTTTTTTATTTTATTATAAAATCCAAAAGTAAAAAAGTAATTTTTCAATAAAATATGTTATAAACAGATCTTGGGTCCTTGAATTTGGTTATCTTATAATAACAAAAATGAAACTCATACGAAAACGAGTCCAAATGAACATGTACTATTGACTAAAACAATGTGATGCTTTGCTGGTAATTAGTGTCGTGAAAGACATAATTGTGCAAAAGTACTGTAATTAAATTATAAACTCTGTTTGTCGTAATCCGCTACCTAAAAATAAAGACACCAACTTCTGCTTCTTTACACTGCATGTGTATTCTGCCACCTCATTCTCAACGACTTTTGATTTATTTTCATTTCAAGGTTAGCTAAGATTCGTAAGAGAATGTATACAGCAGTAGCAGATTAAATTAAACTGTTGTGAATTGAAATAATTGGTGAATAAATAATTTATTAATTGTCTGTATTTCACTAGATATATATGTACAAATAATTTATTGGAAAAACTTATTCAAAATAATTTATTAAAATTAGCTTGATTAAATTCAAATCGTTAAATGAATTCATTAACTGTCGAGTTTTAATATTAAAGATTTTATTTGGTTTAACATCCGATTTTGTTCAAAATTCTAATTTCTCCATGACGGCTAACTTCAGTCTTCATATTTAATTACATAAAGAAAGACTTGGGAAGTTAATTTAATTTTGCCATTTTTGGCTTGGCCAAGCCTTTTCCAACTGCTCCCCTGCTACCTACTTCTGAGTAATCCTGTCTCCTGCTATCAAATATTTTTTATTATTACTATTTTTGTTTGAGTCGTATACGCCTAGTTTTTGACATGTTACGCAACTCAAGCTGTATTCCTTAATATACATTTAAAATTTATATAAATTTAGAATTGTAATTTAGAAAAATCTTACAAATTGGTGTTTTAAGTTTTGTATAGAATAGCCAGGTGAAATATTCAAAATTATATTATTTTAATATTTGGGATTCAATTCTTAGTTGATCCGAGATTGGTCAAAATTAATAATTCAAAATAAAAATAAATAAGGCATGTGATGAAGTTTTACTAAAAATAAAATTTCACTTTAAGATATATTGAAACTCGTAAATGTTTCCCTCAAACTTGTTAAATGTGAACAAGTAAGCGGTAAGCTTATTGAATTGTACATGGAGTGAGTGGAGGAACATGTTCACTGTAATTATACGGAATAAAATGGATGATGAAGTGTATTCCAAGTCTCAAAATCGAACGAGAACGAGACAATGAGACAATAAGAGATGAGGGTGATATGCACAAGACTAGTCCCTGTAGCCATAAATTTTGTTACAACAAATACAGGGGAAATTGTTGGACGAAGACAAGACGGCCCAAAAGAATCATAGTTAAGAATAATTGTAAAACACAATGTAAAGCCCAAGAAGGCCTACTTTGTAAGAAAAAAGTCCATTTGGGACTTAGTATAAATACAAAACAACAACCTCATTTGAAGGGGTTGGCAAATTATAGTAAAGAGACAATCTCCTAAAATTATAGTCTAATAATATAGTAATATTATTGGAACATCATTTGGCGCTAGAAGGAGCTTTACTTTAACAAGATCCAACCAGAAGATGATCGTGGAAGAGCTTGATCCGGGAACCGCCGAACCGACTCAAGTAAAAGGGTCGGCGGCATTACCCCTCGACCCGCGGCAATCGTGAGCTGCCCAAACAATCGGCCTTAAAACCGAAGTGTTTGTTTCCTCCACCTGAAGTGCCTCCTGAAGACCAATCGTTGAGCTTGAAAGACACACTTCAAAGGGACAGAAAAAGAAAAACTGTTTTAGATCAGCGTTTTAGAGTACAGACCTCTAAAGGAAAGAAAGTTCTCTCGAGCGACATACGACTACATTTGGAAAAGAAAGAAAGGCTAAAAGCCCAAAATCAAGAAAATTTAGAAGACCCACTTGATTCAGATGAAGAGCTCGAACTTCTAGAACACGAAACTCGGAGACTGCAGGCTAAACTTGAATGAAAACGCGAGATTCACCGTCTCCGTCGAGAACTCCAACAAACTATAGTTCAAAATGAAGAACAAGACGATGAATTCTATGACGAGGAGGATGATGCCGAGTACGAGTATGAACCATCGGCAGAGTCGACATATTTACAACCGCGCGAACGTCGATAGAGGACAGTGTCATCTGCCGAAGTCTCGCGTCAGACGACATCCACAGAATCTATCTCTCATGAGGAGTTCGCTAAAATGCAGGAAGAAATCACCCAGATGCGTACCATAATGAGAAATCAGGCAGGGTTTGAAACCGTCTCCGAAAGCCCCCTATCATTGGTGCTCGAGAAAGCACACATCGACAGGACATTGAAAACTCCCGCCCTTGATCATTTCGACGGATCTTCGGACCCGTTAGCATTCCTCAATACCTTTGATGGACGTATGGCCTTCTTCGGCCACTCAGAGGTCGCCCGATGTCAATTCTTCTCCACTTGCCTCCAGGGCACAGCCCTTCGATGGTACAACAATTTGCCCCCTCGGTCGATCGACTCATGGGCGGCCCTAAAGAGCAAGTTTCAAGCTCGTTTCTCCAGTAACTACAAAGGAATAAAGGTCACAGCTTCCCTAATGACAATGCACCAGCGCTCAGGAGAATGTCTCTGAAGTTTCCTAACCCGATTCAGAGAAGAAATAGCAGAGATTCCAGATCTAATCGAGCAAATGACAGTCAATTTTCTGACAGCAGGCATTGATAAATCTCGCCATGGATTACTCTTAGAGGAGATCTTTGAGAAAAGACTGAAAACCTTACAAGCAGCATTTCAAATTATAGAACATCGCATGATGCTCCAAGAGGCAGTGAGTTGCATACAGTCTCATAAGCGCTCCTCCAGATATGAACGACGACGTAGCTACAGTCCGCGATCTCCCGCGCGCGACAGACGTCAAGAGCGTCGCCGTTCACCACCTAGTCGTACTGTCGAGCATCAACCAAGGGACAGAAGAGAGAGAGACTGGCAACCCCACAGTCGAGCAGAGAAAGAATTTACCAAGCTTAACACTGAGAAAATGACCATCTTAGCGGTCCTAAAGACAGAGCTGGACTATCGTCCACTAAGACCCATGAAACCGGGTCGTCCTCCAAGCTCTAGATACTGCGATTACCATGAAGATACAGGTCACACAACTGAACAATGCTTTCAACTAAGCAACCTCGTCGAGGGGAAAATTCGCCGAGGATAGCTAGTGCATTATGTGCAGCGGGAAGATTCTCCTCGACGTAATAGACGGGATGAAGAAGATCGGGTAATTGACGTTATCTTTGGTGGTGTGGCCGCTGGGGGACTCTCTCATAATTCCCGAAAAAGCTATGTCCGTGAGGTTTTTAATGTCAACCCACCAACAACTAAGCGCCCCCGGGAAAATCCTTCTCCTGTCATTTCTTTCTCAGACGATGACTACCGCCCTGGTCTCATCGAAGGCCATCAGGACGCCCTTGACATCACCACTCGGGTGGGAAACAACACGGTAAAAAAGATGCTGGTCAACAACGGCAGCTCCGTGGATGTTCTATACCACCATGCCTTCTCCCGAATGGACCTCGGGGATCGACGCCTGGAGAATGCTCGAACGCCTTTATACGGGTTTACAGGGAATGAGGTACATGTAGTTGGGACAGTCGACATGCCGGTGGTTTTTGGTTCCCCTCATGCCAGATTTGGAAGATGGTCAAGTTCCACGTGATCAGTGCATCCTCGAGTTTCAACGCAATATTGGGACGAACAACGATCACCGCCCTTCGGGCCATTACTTCCATCTCCCATTTGAAAATGAAATTCCCCACAGACTTTGGTGTAGGAGAAATGGTTGGTGATCAAGCAACGGCTAGGCAGTGTTACCTAACTGTTGGATTTTAAACGCAGCGGGGGCATGGCAAAACACTTTTACACATACAAAATCCAAATAAAAGCATACAGATCATGAATAAAAATTCGAGGGATCGAATCTAACCTTTTAAAATAATTCGGAGACAACGATCAGAGATCCTTAGCAGTTGCTCCTCAAGTGTGAAGCACTCCACCGGTATCCACCAAGAAAACGATGTTAAGGAGGAGGAAGGAGGTGGAGAGAATTGGGTTTTCCAAACTTTTTGGGTTTTCGGGTTTCGATGTGGGTTCGAATAAAATTAGGGTCTATAATAGTGTATTTATAGGCAAAATTTTCAGCTGAAATTTTCCCATAAATATTATTATTATTATCCCATTTATTATTCTTATTAATAATTAAAACACCTTTTAATCATTAATCCTTTTTCTAAACACTTTAGAAATAATTCTCTCTCTTGATTTAATTTCCAAAAATTAAATCCTATAATTAATAATATTAAGAACTTTTCTTAATTAATTTATAATCAATTAAATCTTATTTAATCAATTATTAAATTTGCCAATTAATTATTTATTTCATAAATAAATAATTATTAGCCATTATTAATTAATTCCTCCACCATTAAATCATTCTCTTTTTATGGTGTGACCCTGTAGGTTCAATATTAAGCCGGTAGTAGAAATAAATAATAATAAAACTATTTTATCATTATTTATATAAATTCTCTAATTTATTAAATATGATTAATTAATTAATCATATTTATTCTACATCGTGAGGGATACTTCTCAGCATATCGCGACTATCCGGATAATATGAATTCACTGCTTAGAATACCAAGAACCTATTCAGTGAATAGTTACCGTACAATAAACTCCTTCTACCCTACAATGTCCCGATTAAATACAAGGCATGGATCTCGTGTCAAGCCTATCTAATTCAATCACTTGCTTACCATTTACTATGCATAGTTCTATGCAAATTAGAAACTCCTTTTTAATTTCATTCACTCTGGCCAGAGATTCCTGAACTATCATAAGTGGATCAGCCTTGAACATTCGCTTCCTTCACTAGAAGGGGTAGATCCTTTATTGATCATACACTATCTTCGTGTACAAATTCCTATACCCAGAAGAGCCCTAATAATTATCCCTGGAGACTAAGAACTAAACCAAAGCATAGTTCAGTGTACACAAGATGACTATGATGACCTCAAGTCTAAGGATACTTGTACAACTATCAATAGGTGAACAACTACTGACACGTGAGTGAACTCCATCAGTTGTTCAGCTGTGCGAGTCATGTTCAGTGAACTTATTCTATAATAAGCACCTACATACTAGCTATAGTGTCACCACACAAATGTCTATGAGAACAGACATCCTTCATAATGAAGCAAGTATAGTATGTACCGATCTTTGCGGATTATTAATTACCAGTTAGTAATCCTATGACCAGGAACTATTTAAGTTTAGAGTTATCATCTTTTTAGGTCTCACTATTATGATCTCATCATAATCCATAAAAAGCTTTACTCTAAACTATGGTATATCTTATTTAAACACTTAAATAGATAAAGCCCGTAATAAAAACAAAACAAGTCTTTATTAATATCAATGAAATCAAAACAGATTACATAAAAGTTATTCCTAAATCCTAATACATGATTGGACTTAGGACATATTCCTTTCAATCTCCCACTTATACTAAAGCCAATCACTCTGGTATCTAATACCCATCTCATCTTTATGACGATCAAAGTGACTTTTAAAAAGTAGCTTTGTGAGTGGGTCTGCTATGTTGTTATGTGTGTCAACTCTATTTCAATACAATACAAGAAATGTTACCGCGCTCCCACTAACCCTTTTGTAGACGCATGGTTCATCTGCGTTTTTGATAAAATCAAACTCTTTGATTGTCTCATCAAAACGAATGTTCCATCTTTCGAGAAGCTTGCTTTAAACCACATATGGTTCGCAGTAGCTTACACACTAGGTTTTCATTTCCCTTGGAAAGAAAACCATCTGGCTATTTGCCAGATCACATAGTCGTAGTAAGCAGCATTCGCAAGCAAAATCCGAACTGATTTTAACAGGGCTACAGGTAAAAGGTTTCATCAAAGTCAATCCATTACCTTTGTTTGAATCCTTTTCCCACAAGCCTGGCCTTATAGGTCTCCACCTGGCCATCTGCTATAATCTATCTTTTGTATACCGTATACATAGATTCCATTCTGGATTTCATGGCACTATGCCATTTCTCTGAGTCAACACTACTCATAGCCTCATTATAGGTCACAGGGTCGTCATTATCAATGATCAACAACTCATTGTCATTCTCAATGACAAGGCCATAATACCTCTCAGGTTGGCGAGACACTCTCCCTGACCTATGAATGGGCTGTTCCACAAAAGGTTGTTCAGTCAGAACAGGTGTTTCCACTCGATCTGTAGTAGTTTATGCTTCTTGAACTTCATCAAGTTCAATTTTGCTCCCACTGTTTCCTTCAAGGATAAACTCCTTTTCCAAGAAGGTAGCAAGTCTGGAGACAAACACCCGATGATCGGTGCAAAAGTAATACCCTAAAGTCTCTTTAGGATATCCCACAAAACTACATTTTCTGGATCGATATTCCAGCTTATCTGGGTCAACTTTCTTGACATAAGCTGGACATCCCCAAATCTTAACATGTTTAAGACTCGGTTTCCTTTCTTTCCATATCTCATACGAAGTTTGAGGAACAGATTTTGGAAAGCACCTTATTCAGTAAATATGCTGAGGTTTCCAATGCATAACCCCATAGGAATACTGGAAGATTTGCATAGCTCATCATGGACCGAACTATGTCTAACAAAGTTCAATTTCTCCTTTCAGATACCAATCTGGAGGCGTCCACTGGGAGACTATACCATTTACTTTGAGATAATCTAGAAACACTCCATTAAAGTATTCACCACCTCGATCTGATCGAAGAGTTATAATACTATTTTTGGTTATTTCTCCACTTCATACTTATATTCTTTGAACTTTTCAAAGGCCTCAGACTTGTGTTTCATCAAACACATATCTAAATCCAGATCTATCATCTATGAAAGTAATGAAGTATGAAAATCCACCCATGGCTTGCTTAGACATTGGTCCACATACATCTGTGTGTACCATTCCTAGCAAATTTGCAGTCCTCTCTCCATGTCTACTAAATGGAGACTGCAGTGTCACTATAAAGTGAGATTTTCATCATCCCTTTTCTTTTATTAGTTTGTTCAATTTGAAGTAAATTATGTCACATATATACAGACCATTATTTAAAGTACCACGTCCATAAAGAATATTATCTCTAAGAATAGAACATTCATTATTCTCAATAATAAATGAAAATCCAGCCAAGTCTAACATGGGAATAATATTCCTCACAATCGAGGGAACAAAATAATAATGATTTAAAAAAATAGTCTTGCCCGTAGGCATATGTAAATAAAATGATTCTACATCTTCAGCAGCAACTCTTGCTCCATTTCCATCAGTAGAATCACCTCCTCTTCCTCAAGAGTCCTACTTCTCCTTGGTCCCTGTAACAAATTGCAGATTTGAGAACCACAGGCGGTATCTAATACCCAAGTAGAAATTTGATTTAATGACATATTCACTTCTATCATGAACATACCTGAATCAGAAGCGGTAGTCTCACTACCCTTCTTCTTCTTCAATTCTGCAAGGTAAACCTTGCAGTTCCTCTTCCAGTGCCCCACCTTGTTACAGTGAAAGCAAACAACTTTGCTCTTGGGGTCTTCAGCTTTTGGTGGAACCGGCGTTTTCTCACCTACTTTCTTCTTCTTGGAAGAGTTCCTCTTCCTTTTCTTAGGATTGGAACCTTCACCAATTAGAAGAACAGAACTCTTCTTAGGGGAAAAATTCGATTCCGCAGTCTTCAACATGTTGTGGAGTTCAGGCAGGCTGACATCCAACTTATTCATGTGAAAGTTCACAACAAACTGCGAGAACGAACTCGGAAGCGATTGCAAGACCAAGTCTTGGCCCAGCTCCCCATCCATGGCAAAAACAAGTTGTCCAAGACGTTCAATCAAATTGATCATCTTAAGTACATGGTTATTCACAGATGATCCCTCAAACATCCTACAACCGAACAACTCCTTCGATATCTCATATCGAGCTGTCCTCCCCGCCACAACATACAACTCTTGTAGATGCATGAGGATAGTGTGCACATCCATATGCTCATGTTGCTTCTGTAGCTCAATGTTCATGGAAGCTAGCATGATGCATTGAGCAACATTTGCATCATCTATCCACTTACGATACACAACATGTTCATCATTATGTGCATCACTAGCAGGTTCAGTAGGCTTAGGTGAGTCAATCACGTATTCCAGCTTCTCAATCCTGAGAACAATTCTCAAGTTTCGAAGCCAGCCAGCATAATTAGGACCAGTCAATTTGTGAGCATCTAGTATGCTCCTGAGTGATAGTGCAGAAGACATAACGTATAAAGTAAATCTGTAAATGATAAACACATAACAACACTTAGCAAATATTCGATTTCATTTCAAAACACTATATGAATCGGGTCTTTATTCATAAGTGGCTCCCACTAGTTTTCCTAATTTATTCAACCCCCTACGTGAAAAATTAAGCATTCATAATGCTAGTGGGAATAGGGATCCTACATTCCATTACACAACCCCGGCTGTGGCACGAAATGTCATGTAATGTTCAATAGGCAGACAACTCTTGTCAATTACATCTAATGTTATTCCCTAATCAAACTTTAGCCTCTTGAATAATTGAGTCACGGCTGTGGCACGACAAACTCAATATTCTAAGTCAAGTCTAACCCAACATTCCGTACAATTGAATCAGTCCCCAAAGGCCCACGGCTGTGGCACGTAACGACCTTTAGATTCTAATTCAATGTACACATCTCTATGTAATAGACAAGTATTTCTTATTTCTAAATCAAAGCCCTCGGCTGTGGCACGAAACGACAATGATTCAAAAATAAGAACTACTTTCTACCATGTTGGAAGGCTATGACCGACACAAGCCCGTTGTGTCATTGGCCAATTACTACTTGATATTATTTAATTTTAAAATGATTGTGAGGATTATATTACGTTACAATCATAATCATATTATAAAGAGATTCTTCCTTTTAAATTAAATATTTCAAATCAATAATCAATAATCAGATGATTCCCAGATCGGGTGGAGCATTGTCAAGAGGCGTCACTTAATAACCCTTTCTTACAGATAGAAATCTGTTGTTGACAGAATCATCCTTTCTCTCATATCAAAAATTCATATTCAATTACGTGTTTCATAAACACAAGAATCTCATGATTGTATTCATAATATTATTCTTAAGGTTATGAAACAATTTCACTATACTAGGTTGTCTAACAAACGCCTTATGTTCATTTAAGTTCACCTAAATCTATCATCGCATGATAAACTAAGCATATATCACATATATCAACATGAATAAACATCAAGGTAGGCATGTTACATCATCTAGCACATTAGTCTAAGCATTATACATCTCTATGTATCACATGAAGCATTTAAAAGCAATTAAAAACAGTCAAAAACAGCTTTAAAACACTTCATGGAAATATAAACAGTTCAAAACTTTTATATAAACTAAAATTGATCACTCCATTAGATCCGTCTCGGAAAAACGAATCCAACGGTATATTGCACGCCCAAAACGGAGTTACGAAACTCCCAGAAAATTAATTTTAAAATCAACAGAAGGGCTGTAACGCATTACAGGAACGCGTTACAGTACCTGTAACGCATTCCGGTGATGCGTTACACCCCTTTTCAGCCATTAAAGGGTATAACGCATTCTGTGAATGCGCCACAGGTGTGTAACGCATTCCTGAAATGTGTTACACCCCTATTTTTTTTTTCAGCCGCCGCCGTCTTCTCTCTCCTTGAATTCCGTGCCGACGTACTGTGCTCTGTCACTTTTCTTTCCGTGCAGCAAACAACAGAACAGCAAGACAACAGCAGAAACATATACAGCCCATACAAACATATATATATATACTACATATATACATATACTTACTTATTAAATTACGAATTTTAATTGAAACAACTTCAAAAATTCATAATAAAAAATCTATACATCATAAAATTATGAAAAAAATACCCAGACGATCTACAACACTTGTAGAACCCAGATAAACATTCAAAATTATTCTGAGAAACGATTTCTCATCAGACAAAATTAATCCATGATATAACTAGTAAAAATCATAATTAATTCATACAAGCACATAAAATTCTGAAATTTTTACCACAGATCTATATGCATACAACCTATGCTCTGATACCATTGTTGGATTTTAAACGCAGCGGGGGCATGGCAAAACACTCTTACACATACAAAATCCAAATAAAAGCATACAGATCATGAATAAAAATTCGAGGGATCGAATCTAACCTTTTAAAATAATTCGGAGACAACGATCAGAGATCCTTAGCAGTTGCTCCTCAAGTGTGAAGCACTTCACCAGTATCCACTAAGAAAACGATGTTAAGGAGGAGGAAGGAGGTGGAGAGAATTGGGTTTTCCAAACTTTTTGGGTTTTCGGATTTCGATGTGGGTTCGAATAAAATTAGGGTCTATAATAGTGTATTTATAGGCAAAATTTTCAGCTGAAATTTTCCCATAAATATTATTATTATTATGCCATTTATTATTCTTATTAATAATTAAAACACTTTTTAATCATTAATCCTTTTTCTAAACACTTTAGAAACAATTCTCTCTCTTGATTTAATTTCCAAAAATTAAATCCTATAATTAATAATATTAAGAACTTTTCTTAATTAATTTATAATCAATTAAATCTCATTTAATCAATTATTAAATTTGCCAATTAATTATTTATTTCATAAATAAATAATTATTAGCCATTATTAATTAATTCCTCCACCATTAAATCATTCTCTTTTTATGGTGTGACCCTGTAGGTTCAATATTAAGCCGGGAGTAGAAATAAATAATAATAAAACTATTTTATCATTATTTATATAAATTCTCTAATTTATTAAATATGATTAATTAATTAATCACATTTATTCTACATCGTGAGGGATACTTCTCAGCATATCGCGACTATCCGGATAATATGAATTCACTGCTTAGAATACCAAGAACCTATTCAGTGAATAGTTACCGTACAATAAACTCCTTCTACCCTACAATGTCCCGATTAAATACAAGGCATGGATCTCGTGTCAAGCCTATCTAATTCAATCGCTTGCTTACCATTTACTATGCATAGTTCTATGCAAATTAGAAACTCCTTTCTAATTTCATTCACTCTGGCCAGAAATTCCTGAACTAGCATAAGTGGATCAGCCTTGAACATTCACTTCCTTCACTGGAAGGGGTAGATCCTTTATTGATCATACACTATCTTCGTGTACAAATTCCTATACCCAGAAGAGCCCTAATAATTGTCCCTGGAGACTAAGAACTAAACCAAAGCATAGTTCAGTGTACACAAGATGACTATGATGACCTCAAGTCTAAGGATACTTGTACAACTATCACTAGGTGAACAACTGCTGACACGTGAGTGAACTCCATCAGTTGTTCAGCTGTGCGAGTCATGTTCAGTGAACTTATTCTATAATAAGCACCTACATACTAGCTATAGTGTCACCACATAAATGTCTATGAGAACAGACATCCTTCATAATGAAGCAAGCATAGTATGTACCGATCTTTGCGGATTATTAATTACCAGTTAGTAATCCTATGACCAGGAACTATTTAAGTTTAGAGTTATCATCTTTTTAGGTCTCACTATTATGATCTCATCATAATCCATAAAAAGCTTTACTCTAAACTATGGTATATCTTATTTAAACACTTAAATAGATAAAGCCCGTAATAAAAACAAAATAAGTCTTTATTAATATCAATGAAATCAAAACAGATTACATAAAAGTTATTCCTAAATCCTAATACATGATTGGACTTAGGACATATTCCTTTCACTAACCACTGTCTCTCCAAGGAAAAGACAGATGAAGAGTTAGAGGTCAATCAAGTACTTGACATCGACCCAAGAGAATTGATCGACACATCTACAAGCAATTCATGCTCCCCTCCCGAGGAAACGGATGATATAGAAGTATTTGAAGGAAACCCCGATAAAACAACAAGAATTGGCAAGAATCTCTCCTCAGATCTCAAAAAAGAAATCACGAACCTTATCCGGGAATTCTCCGACATTTTTGCTTGGGTCCCGAAGGACATGCCCGGTATTCCAGAGGTCGTTGCTCGACACTCGCTGCACATTAATAAGGACACCAGGCCTGTGCGACAGAAACAACGCATATTCTCGGCCGAGAAAAGAGCCGCCATCGATCAAGAGGTCGACAGACTCCTCGACGTCGACTTCATCAAACCTGTGCAATTCCCCACATGGATATCGAATGTGGTCCTAGTTAAGAAAATCAATGGGAAGTGGAGAATGTGCATTAATTACTCAGATGTTAATAGGGCATGCCCCAGAGATTTTTACCCTTTGCCGAATATCGACCAACTCATCGATGCTACGGCGGGAAATGAACTCCTCTCCTTTATGGACGCCTTTTCAGGGTATAACCAAATTAAAATGGATTCCCACGACTGGCAACAAACCGCATTCATCACACACAGGGGAGTCTTTGGTTACAAAGTAATATCCTTCGGATTAATCAATGCGGGCACTACTTTTCAACAGACGATGGATAAAATATTCTCCTCGCAAATAGGAAGGAACATGCTGATATACGTCGATGATATGATTACAAAATCAAAAGTTGCTTCTGATCATGTAACAGACCTTCGAGAAACGTTCACCAACGCAAGGGCAAACAACATGCGACTAAACCCAGCAAAATGTTCATTCGGCCTTACGGAAGGTAAATTCTTGGGGTTCCTGGTCACCCAGAAAGGCATCGAGGCCGACCCAGCTCAGACAAAAGCAATTCTGGAAATGAGCAAACCAAGATCCATCAAAGACCTACAAAAACTCACAGGGTGTATAGCCGCGCTTCGAAGGTTCATCCCTCAATCCTCGAAGAGGTGCCTTCCCTTTTTCTCTGCAATGAAGAAAGCTTCTAAATCATCACAGTTTGAATGGAGTGAAGATTGTGAAAAGAATTTTACAGAATTAAAGATATTTTTGACAAATCCTCCAGTTTTAACTCGGCCCTTAACTGGCGAACCTCTACGAGTGTATCTCTCAGCTTCCGACGAAACTGTCGCGACAGTATTGGTCCGTGTCGATGAAGGGAAAGATATCCCCGTATACTACATCAGCCATTCACTTCGAGACGCGGAAATAAGATATCCACAAGTCGAAAAACTTATATACGCTCTTGTTGTCGCGAGCCGAAAGCTTCGGCATTATTTTTAAGCGAGAGAAATCCATGTTCTCACCAATCTACCTCTAAAAAGAATTCTGCACAAGCCCGACATAACGGGCAGGCTTGCAGCCTGGACCATAGAGTTAAGCCAGTTCTACATCGAGTACAAACCTCGAACGGCGATCAAAGCCCAGGTTCTCTCGGATTTCATCGCTGAATGCCAATTCAAATCCAAAGCACAAAAACCAGAAGATGACCAATCTCGCCCATGGCTTTTGTTTGTTGATGGATCCTCGACATCCAACTCTGGAGGAGCAGGGGTTATATTGATCAGTCCAGAAGGATTCAAAATCCAACAGGCCCTCAAGTTCGGATTCTCCGCCACAAACAATGTGGTCGAATACGAGGCACTCATCGTCGGACTAAAGCTCGCCTCCGATCTTGAGGCAGAGGTCATCGACATATTTGGAGATTCTCAGTTGGTCTCCAAACAGATAAGTGGTGAATTTAAGACACATAATGAAAGGATGGCCCGATACTTGACAAGAACACAAGAACTACTTAATAAATTCTCTTCATGGAAAATGTCAAACGTCGACAGAGAGGAGAACCAGTGGGCCGACTCTCTGGCCAAACTGGCGTCTTTCAATCTCCCTGTTAACCTCAGCCCGACATACGTCGATATTTTGGAGACCCCCTTAATCGACGAAGTATCAGTTAATCAGATCCAGGCTAGGCTCGATTGGCGCCAACCTTTCCTTGAATACATCATCGACAACAAGCTACCTGAGCATAAGGCGGAAGCTCGCGTACTTATGTTCAAAGCCAGGAACTACTGTGTTGTGGGTTCAGCATTATATCGACGTGCCCTATCTGAGCCACTACTCCGTTGCTTGTCCCCGGAAGAGGCTCTCCAAGCGATTGTGGAGATACATACAGGAATCTTTGGTGAGCATCTAGGAGGAAAATCCTTAGCCCTTAAAATAATCCGACAAGGTCTATTCTGGCCCACAATTCGAAAGGATTGTGAAAATTACGTCAAAAAATGCCAAGCATGTCAACTTCATGGAAGTGTAAATCGTCGACCCACGACCGAGCTAAATTCGATACTCAGCCCATGCCCCTTTTTCCAATGGGGAATAGATATTGTGGGTCCCTTTCCAAAATCCAAAAATCAGTGACAATACTGACAATACATCGTAGTCGCCGTGGATTACGCAACCAAATGGGTCGAAGCAAAACCCCTCGCTAAAATTCGAGAAAAAGAAATGATAGAATTCTTTATGGAATACATTGTCTTTCACTTTGGGATCCCCAGAATCTTAGTTTCTGATAACGACACTCAGTTTGTAGGGAGACAGTTCGAGGAGACCCTGCTTGAATTAAAAGTCCAGCATATCAAAGCATCTGTAGCATACCCCCAAGCTAATGGACTGGCAGAAGTATCAAATAGAACCATCCTACAAGGTTTGAAGAAAAGAATTGAAGAAATACCCCGGTGTTGGGTCGATGAACTCCCGAATGTGTTGTGGTTGTATAGGACGACTCCCCGAAGCGCAACGGGTGAAACTCCTTTCCACCTGGCTTACGGAGTTGACGCTGTCATACCCGTTGAGATAAGTCACACTTCGCCACGGGTCGATGTATTCAATCCTGCTCTATCTCTCGAGGGTCTGCGCCTTCACAATGATTTGCTAGAAGAAACAAGGGAAGAAGCCCGAATGCGGATGATCGCCCAGCAAGAAAAAACTGCAAGATACTTCAACAAAAAGGTCAAACCCAAAGAGTTCAAGGTCGGCGACCTTGTCCTAAGGAATTCCGCGACATCACAACCCTCTGTTTCAGGAAAATTCAAACCAGCATGGGAAGGACCCTATCGAATCTCGAGGTTGGTAAGTGCGGGGACCTATGAGCTTGTAAACCTCGACGGAAAGCCCATCAAAAATGCCTGGAATGGAATTCATCTCAAAAAGTTCTACTAGTAATTCAATTTCAGCTGTAGTTCGTTATCTTGAGGCAGTTAATGCCATACCAAAGACAAACCCTCGATGTAATGAGGGTCGTTATGAGACCCCCGTCGAGGGGTGGTTAAGTTATGACGAATGAATATCTTTAATTTAGTCCAAGAAGTAAGAAACATAAATATCTGCTTACTTTATTTCTTACATAAACAGCAAAAACAAAAGGATAACCTTCGAAAACTTTCACCGACTTAAACATTTCTTATAATTTTTATGCAGCTAATATTCCGAATAGAGATTAAAATAAGCTTTGGTTCACTGATTAATCTGAAAATATCCAGGCAAACAATTAGAGATTCAAAACCATTCAATTCCAGGCCAATATTTATACAGGCTACCCACATCAATAGGCTCGGCAAGATCAAGTCTTTCTCATAATATAAACAAAACCAATATACTCATCAATGTACTTCCAGTTCCTTCAACCACAATCAGATATGATCTACGACTTAGATGACTCCAAACTTGATAAATGGCTTAATATTTCAGACTCGGGACAAGAAGAGGATAAAACCAGTCAACATACAACTCCTTAGAATATGGAAATAAACTTGATCATGAATCACGTATTTGGAAATCCATCATCCACAGCTTATTACAAGTCCATTTTAAAACTTACCAAGTCTAAAACTTACTACAAATCCATCATCTGGTGTCATCAATAAAATTCTTAAGTACATAAAAACGCTTAAATTCAGTTACAAAGATCAACGGGGCATACCCCGCCTTCACGCATCATCGCCTTTCGACGCAAGATCTCGAAGATAATCCTCGAAAGCATGGCCTTCGACGGAGAAACCAGTCTCCTCCATCCGTCGGTAACATCTTCCGTAACCATCGCCCAAAGCATCGGTGATATCTTCCACAGCTTTCTCTACCTCTCGCTTCAAATTTTCATTCTCCTTCGCTATCAATCTATAAGAGCTATCCATCCCCTCAACCTGTCGATCCAAGCCTTGGCGCTTGTTCTTCTCCTCATCAAGTTCTTTCTCAACTTCGCGAAGTCGACCCTCGAGCTCCTGCACCCTGTCACTCGATGTCTTCTCAGCAACTTCCATCTCCGCAATCTTCCTCGAAAACGCAGAATTGGCTTTAGCCAAATCACCCACCCTATGCTCGAGCTCTGCAAAACCAGCCCCGATTTTCTTCTTTTCCCCCTTCAGAGCAGCAATCTCAGCCTCTAACTTAGAACAAGCCTCGCCATCGACATCAGCCTTGTAATCCTCCAAAATGTGCATAAAATCGGAAAGAAACTTCACAAAAAAAATGATGAATGAAATGAATAATGATGAATGAACATGAAGGTAAAGTACATAGACATAGAGTACAATGGACGAGCGAGGTATGACATATATATAAAAAAAAGAGAAGGAAATACGCATACCCGTCCAGCCCGACTTTTACATCGATCAACAAGATCCTCACGCATTCGACCATCATACGCCACTGAATCCTGAGGAAGATTGAAAAGATTAAGCGCCCTCAGGGGCATGGTGGATCCACCCGTCCATCGTTCAGTGGGCTGAATCTCGACCTTCATCACCTCTTTCTTAGAACGTGGGTCGACTGTATTCCCCATAAAAATCCTATTCCCAGCAACGGTCACAGTCTTGTTTACCCCCTTGTTTACCCCCTCGACAGCAACCTCCCGACCACCAACCAAGACCTCATCTTCTTCCCTTCGAAGACGCTTTCGAGGGTTAGCTTCCACACGGACGAGGTCCGACACGACCCTTTCATTGTCTTCAGCCACCTTATTCCCCTGATCATCGAGCAATTATATAGAACCCGAATGAGGAACCCCCGACGGTCCAGGCCTAGCCGCTTCAAAAGGCTTCCTCGAAGCACGTTGCAACAGCAGCATCATTGCCTTATCCATCCCTTCTCGAACCCCGCCGTCTAAGACCTTTTTCAAGGAAACGCCTCCCACTAAAACACAGAAATACAAGGAAGCAAATCAGAAACTCTATATATAGACACATATGAAAATAAACAGACAAGAACCTACGGTAACGACTACAAAAATAAGGCACATGAATGAAATAAGGGCAACAACAAATAAGACATCCCCCTTACAATCGTGCATTTCCAAAAAGCCAGAATCCTTCAAGTCTAAATGTGTATACCACGTCCTCGACCCATGAAACTCATCGAGATAAGCAGTATCGTGCTTCTCCAAGTTATTCAAATAATCAATCGTACCCTTACTAACTTTCCCACAAGGCTTTACAAATACCAAATCAGGACCCCCAACGAATAACCATTGGGAGTGGTAACCGGAGTTCGACGATCTAACGCTAACAATCTTCATCCTCCAATGTCGAGAGTCCAAGTATACCTGCCCGCCATAGTAACGCATACCATAAATAGAGAAAAACAATTTCAGAGTCGGAGGTCGACCCTTATCACAGCACAACGCCACAAAACCACTTAACTGAGCAATAGAATTCGGTGTCAACTGCCCAAGGCCGCACCCGATAGTCTCATACATCGTCAAGAAGAAGGGATGCATCGGCAAACGAAGACCAAAGTGAAACATAATCATCGCAACTCCATGCATTCCGAACTCGGGCATCATCCAAACCCTCTCATCAGCTGTCGACACCCGATACCGGTAACCGTTAGATAAGTCGATGTAACTCTCCAACTTACTCACAGGAGGGTCGACGGTGATATAGTAACTAAGATAATTCAGACTAGGTTTACTCTTAAACTCGATCCTACCTAACCGAAGGCTTTCCTCAACTACCCTATTTCTGAAATCTAAGGTACGAGGACTTAGGGGAGGAGAAGGCAAAGATCCGGTAGGCATACCCTACAGAAACTCATCGCCCTCTAAGAAATCAAAAGGTCCACACTGACCTAAATCCGGGATTTCAAGATTATCCAAGTTCAAAACAGACTCTTCATCACCCTCCTCCAAGGGTCGCTTCCCAGGGTCTCGATTGGAAGCACTATGCGAAGACGACGATGAAGGAAAGTCGACCATTTTAAATTCGTAAACCACAGACAAATACGTTCGACTCGCAGATAAGAAAGAAGAAAGAAAAGGGAAAGAGGGTAACTTACAAGCAGTTTGTGAACTGAGGATGTGCAACAGCCGCTTTTTAGATAGCCTGGGAGGAAGCCGAAGAGTCTAGCCCGCCAATCTGCAAAGAAACCTGAAAAAATAAATTCAAAGACACATATGAACAGCTATATATATCTCCTAAAAAAAGAGAGAAAGAGAACGGCAACAAGACAAGAAAACATTGTGTTTATTTCTTTTCTTTTTTCAGGCACACGCATTTGACTTCTATCTTGAGTTTACAATTACTTTCTATTTTCTTGTTCGTTTTTTCCTATTATTCCTCTTCATTTTATTATCCTATCCGATCACTAACTTTATTTAGGTATCAAAGCAAAAATCTCAAAATTCAAAATACAAAGGTGAAAAAGTAGAAAAACGCAAATCTCAAGATATTGCGCAAACTGGGAGGGGGACAAATATTGGACCAAGACAAGAGGGCCCAAAGGAATCATAGTTAGAATAATTGTAAAACACAATGTAAAGCCCAAGAAGGCCCACTTTGTAAGAAAAAAGCCCATTTGGGACTTAGTATAAATACAAGACAACAACCTCATTTGAAGGGGTTGGCCAATTATAGCAAAGAGACAATCTCCTAAAATTATAGTCTAATAATATAGTAATATTGTTGGAACATCAGAAATGTTCAGCAAAAACAAATGAGGGGTTAAGAAACAGGGCCAAGTTATACAACAGGAGGTATATTCACAAGTCAAGAACAAAATCATTAGCAGCTAGAAATAGAGATAGAACCCGAGAATCTTGGGGAGCTTGAGGAAACACAATGTCAGAAGGCACGATATTTAGCTTTGTCAAGAAACCGGTTACTCTAAAACCTTTAATTCCCCCTCACTAGAAAGTCCATTAATGGATTGAAGAGGGGATCACGGACGCGCCTGAGCTCTGATACCGTGTCAAAAAACCAGTTATTCTAAAATCTCAAAATATTAGAGAATGGCCCAGGATCTTATATTCTAACAAGCTTCTTGCAGAAGTTTCAGAACAAATTTTTGAATGTAGACAAGTGTAACAATGGACGTTTGCATATGGACATTACATGCCAGAGGAAAGCATCTTCCAAGCCAACATTGTTTTAGTACTTAGAAGGTAAGGGCAGAGGTGGCTTTAGAAATATTACTTTGATAATTGTGCAGATAATATACTTGCGCAATTAGAATGGAGCTCGTGAATCGAACTTATCTTAGTACAATTTTGCAAATTTTGTTAAGGAAGTTTGTGTTAGAAAATGGAACCAACTTGAGTTACAAAAGAGATTCATGGGCATGAATATAAATTTATGGTCATAAATTTTTTCTGGGATATAGCAGAGATTTATGGGCATGAATATAAATTCATGACCATGAATTTTTCTGGGTTTTTTTTTAACAATGACTAATAGTTGAAAGTTTGTTCCTTTCTAAGAGGACTCAAACTTTCATGTTTGGATCTAAGACATTTTCTTAGTGGAATCCATAAATAAATGGAGTTGTAATGACTAGCTTGAAATGGGTTTGTGGTTGATTATGTTGGGAAAAACAATAGTACAATGACTAAATTAACACAACGAGACAGTTATATAACGAATAACAAGAACAAGGCAAATCACCAATAACGAAAACAAGTCACGAAGGTTGAAAATATAAAATAATCATAAACTGTTAAATAAAACAAGACGAGGAAGAAAACTTATCGTAATGAAGCTTTCAACACAGCTGAGTCACCAATCCCTCAAGAGGAAGAAGCTGTTCTTGAAGAGTTTATTTCCCTCACTTACTGTGTCCAAAGCCTGCAATAACCCTCCCAGGATAAAATAATAACAAAACACCGATCTCATAGCAACACGATGTTCAACATCGATCAGACCTCAGTCACCCGGAAAACCTATGTATGTATGTATATTTTTCAGAGAGAGAGAGAAGGGAGATGAGGAGGCTGCTAGGGTTTTCCAGATGTCTATATCTCTTTTCATCAAAAACGTTTTTCTTCTGTTTAATCTCAAAAAAAATGTAACTGATCAGTTTTAATTAACATAAATATTTTACTTAAACCATATTTCAATATGAATATTTTTTAGAATGTAACAGTTAGACAGACCCAAATTACCAAGCTCATGCCCATAAATTCTAGGCCCACTAACAAATTTTAACACATATTATTTATATTAAAATATTATATTAAGTCACTATTTATTTGTTATATTGCAATTTAACAAGATGGTTAACGAAAGTGAGACTCCTGTTAATGTTGTAAGACTCTTGTTGATGGTGGTTCTGGTTCTGGAATTACTGCGTCCATCATAGATTGGACCACGTACAGATTTCCTCAGCCTATTGATTTATCGGGCATGCCTGATAAATTCAGTGGGGGGGCTTCTTTTTCTCGCTGGCAAAAAAAGATAAAGTTCTGGTTAACTGTTAAGGGTTTATGGCTGGTGGTGCAGTATGATCCTCCTGTTGTGGGTCAAGAAAAGGATGAAACTATGACTGTTTATGCGCTATGGGCTGAGAAAGATGGGGTGGCTAGGGCAGCCATTCTGGCTGCTTTAGCGAACACTCTGTTTGATGTTTATTCATCGGATGCCTATAGTGCTAAGCAGTTATGGGAGAAGCTGGACCAAACCCATAATACTGATTCTCAAGATCTTGAGAAGTATTCTATGGCGAGGTTTCTTGAGTTCAAGCTGGTGGATACCAGGTCCCTGACTGAATAAGTACATGAGTTTGAGATGTTGGTGCATGCTTTGGATGAGTCTGGAATGGACTTACCTGAGAAGTTTAAGGTGATGGCTGTGATTGAAAAACTCCATAAGTCTTGGGAGGAGTTTGTTATCTCCCTGAAAAGACAGAAAGGAGAGATCACATGGACAAACCTTATGCTGGACATCTACGTGCAGGAACATCACAAGTCCAAACAAGGACATATGATGCATGTTGAATATGGGAGCAGTTCGAAGGTGAACATAGTGAATGGGCAGAAAAGGAAATCTGTCAATAAGAAGGATAACACTAAACCTAAAACTGACAAGAACAAGGCTAAGAAACCAAAAGCAAATAAACCATGTTGGTCTTGTGGACAGGATGGTCATTGGAGCAAGGACTGTCCTGTGAAGAAAGCGAAGAAAGCTGGAGTGGTAGCTCAAGCAAACACTGTGCTTGGACTTGCAACCACTAGTGGGCATGTGGCTAACATGGTTGTTGGTGAGGTTGTTAACTCTGAAGCCAACGACGGGTATGTTAACTACAACCCTGAACTACTTTCCTCTTATCCGTCTAATGAATGTTTGATTGATACTAGAGCTAATGCACATATTTGTGATGATATTAGCTTGTTTGTGTCTTATCAACAGAGTCATGGAGTGACAGTGATGATGGGGAATGCTAGTGCTGCACAAGTGCTTGGAATAGGAAATGTGGACCTAAAGTTTGCTTCTGGACGGATTCTATCTCTCACTATAGTGCATCATGTTCCCTCTATTCGTAGAAATATTATTAGTGGAAGCTATTTAGTTAAAAATGGCTTTGAACTTTCTCTGAAATGTAATAAAGTAGTTATTACGCATACTGGTACATTTTTTGGGAAGGATTACTTGTCTGACGGTTTATTTTTAATAAATGTTGAGCCTGTTTTGGGCAGTTTTATCAATGATAGTGTTGCACCTTCTGTTAATTGTGTAGAATCATCTGATTTGTGGCACTTACGACTTGGTCATTTAAATTTTGGTGCTCTAAAGAAAATGATGAATTTACAGTTGATTCCAAAGTATGCCATTGATAAGAAAACTAAATGTCAAGTATGTGTGACTGCTAAACTAACAAGGAAACCATTTTATAATATTGTTAGGGATTCTGACTTGTTAGATCTAGTACACACAGACATATGTGAATTTGGTGGTGTGTTGACTAAGGATCATTGTAGATATTTCATTACCTTTATAGATGATTGTAGTAGATATTGTTATGTTTATTTGCTTAAACATAAAGATTAAGCACTAGATAAATTCATTATGTTTAAAAATGAAGCTGAAACACAAACTGGCAAAGTACTTAAAAGGTTGAGATCAGATAGAGTTGGTGAGTATACCTCGTTTAATGAATTTTGCGCAAACAGTGGTATAGTTCATGAGGTGACTCCACCATACACACCTGAGTCTAATGGGGTAGCAGAGCAAAAGAACAGAACTTTCAAAGATATGATTAACAGTATGTTGATTAATTCGGGGTTGCCTAAGTACATGTGGGGAGAGGCTCTGAATACGGCTTGCCATATTCTGAACAGAGTCCCTCTGTAACACATGGAAAAGACTCCTTATGAATTGTGGAGAAAGCGTAAAACTAGTTTGAATTATCTTCGTTTGTGGGGTTGCCTTGCCAAGGTGCTTGTCTCTGAACACAAGAGAAAGAAACTTGGACCGAAAACTGTTAATTGTATCTTTCTGGGCTATCTTGAAACTACAATTGCTATGAGATTTTTAGTCTTAAAATCTGACATAGATGGTATTGTGGCGAATATGATAGTTGAGTTTCGTGATGCAATATTTTTTGAGGATGTGTTCCCTATGAAGACCAGTATACCTCAAGATACTTCTGATGATGATCCCACTCGCACATCGAGTTCCATTCTCGATCATGTGGAAAAGATGTCGAATATGGGGGCGGATCCTGGTAGTAGCTCTACTCCTAACGAAGTAGATGAACCTAGAAGGAGTAATCGTGCAAGGGTAGTCAAGGACTTTGGAAGTGATTATGTCACTTACAATGTCGAGGAAGAACCTTTAACTTTTGGTCATGCCATGGATTTTTCGGAGTCAAGGCATTGGAAAGGCGCTGTGAAGAGTGAGATGGACTCTATTGTTTCTAACAGAACATGGGAGATAGTCGATCTCCCTCCTGGGTGTTCAACTATAGGATGTAAATGGATTTTCAAGAGGAAGTTAAACCCTGATGGCTCAATAGATAAGTACAAGGCTAGGCTAGTTGCTAAGGGCTTTAGGCAAAGAGAAGGAATTGACTATTTTGATACATACTCTCATGTTGCTAGAATGACAATAATCAGATTGCTTATTGCATTGGCTTTTGTACATGGTCTTATCATCCATCAGATGGATGTAAAGACAGCTTTTCTTCATGGTGACCTTGAAGAAGAGATTTATATGGATCAGCCTGAGGGATTTGTTGCTTCTGGTAACTAAAGGAAAGTATGTAAGTTAGTCAAATCCATTTATGGCCTAAAACAAGCTCATATAGACTGACATAAGAAGTTTGATGAAACTATTTTAGGCTTTCAGTTTTTAGTTAATGAAAGTGACAAGTGTGTCTACTATAAGGTTAGAAGAAATGAATGTGTGGTTGTGTGCCTATATGTGGATGATATTTTGTTGTTTGGAACCAATATAAAGATTATTAACGATACAAAGAGTTTCTTGAAAAGGCACTTTGAGATGAAGGATATGGGTGAAGTTAGTGTGATTCTTGGGATCAAGTTGACTCGGTCAACTGATGGAATAACCTTGTCACAGTCTCATTATATAGAGAAATCTATACTTGAGAAGTATGGTTATTCAAATTGTAGAATCTCTAGTACTCCATTCGATCCTAAAGTTAGCCTTATCAAGAATAGTTATGGTGTTCCTGTGTCTCAGTTAAGGCATTCTCAGATTATTGGTAGTTTGCAATATCTTGCTAATGTAACTAGACCAGATATTTCTTACTCTGTGTCTAAGTTAGCTAGATATACAATCTGTCCGAACAAGACTCATTGGGAGACACTGGATAGAGTTTTCTAGATATCTTAAGGGAACTATTTCCCTTGGTTTGCATTACGGGAGATTTCCGGGTGTACTCGGGGGGTACAGTGATGCAAGCTGGATAGCTAAGAAATCCGGCTCCAATGGAGTGACTGGATATCTGTTTACCCTTGGGGGTGCAGCAGTGTCCTGGAAGTCTTCTAGACAGACTTTAATTACTCGGTCTACGTTCGAGGCTGAGTTGTGTGCATTGGATGTCACGGGGACGGAGGCTGAATGGTTACATGGATTGATGTCAATGTTACCTGTAGTAAGCAAACCGCTTCCTGCCATTTCTGTTCATTGTAATAGCCGTACAAGTATCGACAAGATCAGAAGTGTGAAATATAATGCTAAAACAAAGAGACACATCCAAGTTAGACTTAAGTCTATAAGGGGTCTTGTGTCTGATAGGATTATTGCTATAGAGTTCTAGGATACAGCAGAGATTCATGGGCATGAATATAAATTCATGGCCATGAATTTTTTCTGGGTTTTTTTAACAATGACTAATAGTTGAAAGTTTGTTCCTTTCTAAGAGGACTCAAACTTTCATGTTTGGATCTAAGACATTTTCTTAGTAGAATCCGTAAATAAATGGAGTTGTAATGGCTAGCTTGAAATGGGTTTGTGGTTGATTAAGTTGTAAAAAACTTGAGTACCACATTGATATGGTAAAAGAGTGTTGGTGGTTTTATATTGTACAACATGCAAGTGTAGTGCACAACTACTAAGGCATGTGGGTATGCACACACACGAGCGTGCCGTCGCCTCGCCTCGCCACAACACGACTCGGGTCGGGTCGATGGGCGAATGTCTCGGCGTCTCGCGTATGCGGGGCGACCTGGGCGAGGAATTTTACTATTGTTTTAATTAAATAAATAGTGACTTAATATAATATTTTAATATAAATATTATGTGTTAGAATTTGTTAGTGGGCCTAGAATTTATGGGCATGGGCTTGGTAATTTGGGTATGTCTAACTGTTACATTCTAAAAAATATTCATATTGAAATATGGTTTAAGTAAAATATTTATGTTAATTAAAACTGATCGGTTACGTTTTTTTTGGGATTTAAAAGAAGAAAAACGTTTTTGATGAAAAGAGATATAGACATCTGGAAAACCCTAGCAGCCTCCTCATGTCCTTTCTCTCTCTCTGAAAAATATATATACATATATAGGTTTTCCGGGCGACTGAGGTCTGATCGATGTTGAACATCGTGCTGTTGTGAGATCGGTGTTTTGTTGTTTTATCCTAGGAGGGTTATTGCAGGCTCTGGACATAATAAGTGAGGGTAATAAACTGTTCAAGAACAGTCTCCTCCTTGTTGAAAGTTTCATTAAGATAAACTTTCTTCCTCGACAGTTTCTGATTATTTTATGTTTTCAACTTTCGTGGCTTGTTTTCATTATTGGTGATTTGCCTTGTTATTGTTATTCGTTATATAAGTGCCTCGTGTTAATTTAGTCATTCGATACTATTGTTTTTCCCAACAGTTTGAATGGTCTACAGAAGCTGAGGACGATTCATTGGAACCAAAAAGAGGAACCAGAGAATGTTTCATTTGAGATTGCCAATATTGGAACTGTGGAAAGGATACAGTGTCAGTCGTAATGTGCCAACATCTAACCTACCAAAACAATGATGTTTACAAAATATACCAGATGTGTGCTTTATCTGTTATCGAAAACAGAGCAGCCAAGCACAAATAGAGGAACCACCAGGCCAGAAAAGTGTTACTAATATCTAACCTCTCCTAAAGTGCATGTTACTTGTGCTGTTCTATGACAGAAGTCCGGCTTTAGTTAACAACTGGGGATCTGTAAAATTGAAAACTCAAACAGATATACTATGTTTATTTCTTTATAATAACTGAAATTACACATCCAAACATGCCATATATGTTCTAATCTTTGTTTTGCCTAAGTACTGACGGTCATGAAACAGAATAACACCTCCTCTGAAAGAAAAACCTACTTTCTGAATTGGTCCTTCCGCTCAGGTTCTTCATCTCTTTATTTCTAAACATCACTTGAATCTTGCTTAGTTTCTTCGTAAATGACCTCAATAGCCTATTTGAAGAATGTGGCTTTACGAGTTCCTGTTTCATAGAGACATGATCTTTTTCCAAGTCAGTTAGTCGCATTCTCATTCTACCAACTTCAAGTTTCAATTCTCTATTTTCTCTTCTCACTGATGCATAGTTGTCTCTGGGAGACATGCACCCGCTTGCTGCACCGCTGCCTGAACGCTGAGGAAACTGACTATGCATTGAGCCGAAAAAGAATTGATTATGCCCTCCATTCATAGCATTGCGAAGCCTGATTTGTTCAAAGTACAGAACTTGGACTGCAGTTTGCACTGGTAATCTTTCATTTTGAGCTGCATGGCTGCATGCTTCTTGAGATAGTTTCTCGCAGTCTATGGTCTTGCAGAGTCGATAACGCTCAGAGTCCTTCATGTTTGGATGAACCTGTCCAAGAGAACACAAGTCCTTAGAAGCTTTTTTTTTTGTTTTAGTTGCATTTTTTTTTGTAATAGCATAATATAATATAAGAAACTTGTAAAGATTTCTTATTTATGGTACCATATTGGGATTGCTCACCTTGAGGAAGATATCTACTGATCTATACAGCTCGTCGCTTGCTAGACGAGCATGGTCCGGAAGTAATTCTGCCAACGCTATAAACTTTGATGGAGTTAAATTTGAATCTAGCGCAACTTCTGCAAGATAGTTGTCTAATAATTTAGACACTTTAATGATCGCACTTTGTTTTGGAGATCCAGGGATTTCAAAGTCATATGTCATATCATTTGTATATCTCATATGATTGTCCTCATCTTCATCCTCATCCAAATTTAGGAAGATAGAAAAGATCCTTAAAATTGCTTCTGTGTCGTAGATGGGACTAAAACTGCTTCCATGTGAGTTTACAGGAATTAAAATATCTTCAAGAATTGCTTGGTCCAGTTGCAATCCAATTCTCCTCTCTAGATCTGATCTGCAAGAGATAATTGCTGATGCTGTTATTGCAGATTTTAACAGACTCGAAAGAAATGCCATTGGAACGGTGCTCTTCCTTGATTGTGTTGGTAATAAGCCAACTATTGCTTCAACAGCGACTCGTTGTTTCTTCTGCAGTTCTATGTTAGACAAACTTCCTCCGACTGTTTGTGGATCCTTCAGAACAAGGCCTTGGAGAGATTTTTGAGCATAGTTTATCAAAATTTGACTGATCATATCTTGGTTTAGACCCTTTGTTTTTACTGCAGTAAGAACTCTATGGAAGAAATCAAGACTTAGCACTGTTAGTGATTTTCCCCACCAGTCTGAACGATTTTCTGTTTCCATGCTTGGTACAGATTTTGTAGAAAAGTTGTAGTCTAATTTGGACAAGCCAGATGTGAGCTGCTCTTTACATACATTATTTGCAACGGCACTGATCAATCTACCAACCAGGTTAATCTCTTCTGACAACGGTCGTAGTGTTTCACAATGGTGAAGAACAGATATCGAGTTTGGTATGCTTGGGAGGACAGTCTCCTTAATATACAATTCAGTTCGGGGTATTAGGTTCTTATCTGAAAAATCTTCAGTCATTTCCAAAAACTGAGCAGCACAACGTAACATAGCAACATTTGATAGATTTATATCAATGTTTACTCCATAACAGAACTTGGCAGCCAGCTCAAATGCCTCTGCTCCACCTGGAACTCCTGTCACATTCAATCTACAAGTTTTTGCATCCTTTGCTTCAAGCAGAAGCTTTTGGATTCTTCCACTCCAAGAAATTAAAGGGAACTGCAAAAGAGCAATGTTCATATTCTGTTGAAGTCTCGATTAAAAGTTCTAGCTTTTCCTTTTTCGCTCTATCAATTTCTTGCAGTAATCCTAACATTTTTTATTTGCATTTTCTTCTACCTAAAAACTTGATTTACGCATAAAGGAGACAACCAATCTTAAAAAAGAACAGAAAAATCTATGTGCTTACTTTGTGTAGAGCAAAACTTGATGTCCCTACTTCAACTGTAAGATCGCTAGAAACGTCAGAGACTGGCCTGCAGTAGGAACAGTGACATGATTGTTAATAGCAGTTAAAGAGCTTCTTCATCCAAGTTTGAAAAAATCATGTAGATACAGAAAATCTCTGAACACAAATATTTTATTTTTGCTAAATCACACCTATTCTTTATATATATAACAATCAACACCTGCAGATAATGTAATCCAATTTTGATACAATTTAGAACGATAAAAATCAAGCATCGGGAAATGTAGGACTACAGAATACCCTTAAACCACTTCTGGAATTCTCTATGATCCTATTCTTATGACGTATTCAATAAAATAACCAGTGCTACATAATTGAACCACTTATAGCACGATATTTGTAGTGCTTGAATTTAGGACCTCTACATGGCGAGATTCTTGTGTTGTGGGTAAGTTCAAATTTCAATTATACGAGATTCAAAATGCAGAGTAAGTTTAAATTTCAAGACTTGTACTTGGACAGCAGAATTTAACACAATTTGCAAGGAGTATACCATTCTATGAAATGTCTTGTGCTCGCACTTGGACGAAGAGTCCTTCTCCCTGACATGCTTGGCTTCAGTTCGGCAACTGCAGCAACTCCCATATTTGCTTCTACCAAGAAAACCAAAAATAGTTAAAACTCGGAAAAATTCAAATCTCCATCTCATAACATACATGAAAGTTGATTCTACCTCCAAGTTCACTAACACCTAATATTGGACTTTATGTGTGTGAACTTCCCCTTTCTCGGTGTGTGTTTGTGCGTGAGCCGCGTGCAGGAGAAGAAGAGAAAGAAAAGGAAGAGTATGTAGAATGTCACATGATCCATGCAAGATTAAAGGGTAGTGATTAAACTTTAACTGAGTGGTATAATTAATTATACTAATTACACACATAAAGTCAAGGTTATTATTATGCAGGTGGACCTTGCAGTTGCTTTTCGGTGAAAGGTGGAGAGTGGCTTTTTCACTACAATGTTTTGCTTTTGTTCTGTAGATATAGGCATGATTCAAGATGAGTTGCAGTGCTTTTGGGGTATGTAATCATGTATACCTACTGAAAGTTACTCAGCATAAAGATTAACTCCATTAAAATCCATATAATTATGTGTGAACAATGATCATCAAAGTAAAAATTAGGCACTCGTGGTTCTATTACTTTACTCCATTCTCTTCCTCGAAAAGTTACTCAATTTAAGCCATCGTCAACCATCAAGATTTTGCACACATGAAACCAAAATTGCAGATACTTTTTTTTCGGAGCCAAACTGCAGGCTACAGGGGACTCTTTGGCTATAACATCGATGAGGGTGGTGTGGATGTCGTTTACAAAAATATGGTTGCAGTTTTGGATACGGAAAAACTGTTAAATTCAGATTATCACACCTGCAAATTTAAATTCTCAGGCATATGTATAAATTTTATACTGAAAATCAAATATTGAACTTTAAGTATACAATTACTTGAGAGGTACTCATGAACTTACAGTCAAGCATGTAATGCTGTACCCGTGGAATAAAAGTTTGAAGTCATCAAGTAGAAATTCGTTTTGAGTGCATATAGGCTTACAATAGATAAGCATGTTCTTCCTTCTCAAGTACCGTTAACGTTAAACTTCAGAAAATGGAAAATTTTATTATGTTGGGTCCCAAATTTAATTTATAGATAGGTATCATCTAAACTGCATATCTTTATGTTCCAAAGCAAAATTTTGAGTAGCATTTTTTTTTTTTTAATTCTGCGGGATGCTTCAACCATCAAAATTTTATTATCTATGCTAAATCAGAAAATTCAGAAATTATCTATGTAAAGTGATGGCTTCGAAAACCAGAACCAATGCTTACTCTGATGTCGTAAGTAATTGCTTTAAGCTTAAACATAGCATGCTTTGGTGAAAAATGATAACTGGCAGTTAACGATACATACAGCAGATAAATGGTCTTTGGAATAAATGTTTTTTATTATAAAATGCAAAATCTGAAACTCATGACCAGATTTATAAGAAACCAAGTAAAATGTGCCCAGACTTGCTGCCTAAAAGCTAAGAGCATAATGCACAAGTAGAAAAAGTAATTCAAGAGTTTTATTAATGGTTCAGTGTGAAAGTAGGATGCGATAGATTTTTATTTCAATCAAATATTGATGGAGTATTGATTCATCACTCCCTCCATCAATTAAATGCTGATGGTCATCAATTAGTGGGGCATGCTTATTTAAATTACTTTTATTTGTTTTACTGATGTTTTTACTATATTTTAGTTCAGTTTAGATTCACTTGTAACATAAATTTTTACACACTCATATATTTTTACATATTTTGTGTTTTAGATAAATATATATATTTTAAAAAATGGGTACTAATTAGCTCCGCTCTGAAAAATTACAATTATGTATTTTTTGGATTGGACAATTTGTTGATCCAATTACCGGTCGATATTTAAACAGGAATAATTTATGGGGAGAAGTCATTCTCTTAATTTTTAAAGAATGGAAGTGATTTTGAGAAGACTATAAATTTATAAACTTTGTTATTTATATAGATTTTTCAATATATAAAATTAAATTAAGACACGTGTCAGAATATGATTCAATAAAAATCTATCCGAAAATCTAAAATTATCAACAATTTTATCAAGAAAATCTGATTATCTATAGTTTTTTATTGCTTTCGAGAATATTATATGTGGGACCGTTAAATAATAGATATTTAATCTATTTTATAAAGTAAGATAACTAATATTATGTATTATTTATTTGATGAATAGTAATTGATAGATTGATGGAGTTTTATGGGTGTATAAAATTTATGAAAAAAAATAATTTTAGGTGAATAGTAATGAATGCATTGATTCAATTGATACGATGATGAAACTAGGCTCTTGGCATAAGTACAGACCTCCTCCTAATTCTGTTCCAAATCGATGTCAAACAGAACCGTTGTCGTGCTGCCCCAAAGCTAAGGTGAAACTAGGCTTTCAACACAAGTAAACACCCGATTACTTTCCGAACCAGTGTCAGACAGAAACTTAAATGTATTACACTAGATTGGTATAGTAGTAATTGTGATTTTGCGGACAGCATAATGTCTCCATTCACACAAATGTAGAGGGGGTATATCAAACATTTAGATGGTTGACTGGTTGTCCATCCCCGTGCGAGATGGTGAACAATTTTATCCAAGGTTCTTCTACACCCCAATTATTTATTACCCAAAAATCAACACGGGTCTCTTCCACGTAATGAAAATATATACAAAGGCTTTCCCCAAAAGTGCCAATGGAAGGATAGTATACACCTTCGTATTTTGGTGGCATAACTTCTCGATATGCGACTTTTTTTACATCAAGAGAAATTATAGTACGTCAATAACCCAGTATAAAGCTCCCTTTGCGCGCACCACCAGGTACTCACTACCAGAGAAAGGAAAATCTCCAATCAATAATTCTTACCCAATTAACACACACCAAAATCAAATACATTTTGAGGGTGTTTGGAAACTTTCATTTCATTTCAAATTAGGGATTTCAAATGACAGAACTTAAGTTATCATTTCAAATTCTCATATTTATACTAATATTTTAATGTTCTGGATTTCAAATGAAATCCAAATCCAAATTCTCAAACAGCTTATTTGATTAAATCCATTATTTCAAATGAAATCAAGTTTCCCAAACAGGCCATAAAATCATTGTCACATTCATCATAGGAAAAATAATAGATCTTTTAAAACCAACAATCTAGGCAAACATCTTGATTTTCTAGTAGATGGGTTCCAGAAAACTACACAATCACCACACGGTCTTAAACAAACCAACCTGTTACAATAACCAGCTACAAATAAAATAGTCCAAAGTTTCTCATCAGGGCAGTCCGTTTTAAAAGACTCAGTGACGGGTTCATTAAGCAGAGAATGTACCGAACAAATCTTAGAGCGCCGTAAAGGGTAGTAGTTTATTTGTACATGTCTACCGGGAGATGATGGTGAGTAAAGTGAGTCATTAGTTGATTTAGAGAGGTGAGTTTTGACGAAATCATCACTAGATATTATAGACAACCATGATTTACAAACAGCCATGCAACCTAAAAAAGTTTTCAGTGGCAGCTTTAAAAATGTATCGTAGATGATATCTTGCGGGAGGCCGGAGTTAAGGTTTTGGTTTTCCTCTGTTGCCATTGGACTCAGTTACGTTATAAAAAAAAATTGAAGGCATAATATTTGAACAACATCTATCAGAGGGGATCCGGGGGTCCTGGTCCCCCTAAATTTCCAAATATCATTGAGTTTTGTATGTTTAATTTTCAAGTTGCTACTATAACCTAGATGGTTGTTAGTGTTGTGGTTTTCCCTCTAAACCAAGGATCGAACCCATTCCCCATTCCCCTACATGCATCATGGTCAACTGGTTCTTCGAACCTTATACTTTTTCATTAATGGTTTTCAAATTTTCAAGTAAAATAAAAAAAGTTTACATATGAAAGTTTGGTACAAAAAATTTTCGGACCCCCCTAAAAAAGATTTCTGCGTCCGCTTTCACCTATATACTAGAGTTTGTATATGTTTGAATACAGCAATATTATATAGGTTCTAAAAGCACAAAGAACATTAGAAAAATCTAGAATATTTTTAAGAACAATGTTATATACAAGGTATTCCTAATCTAGTATCAAAATTGTAATCTAAATTTGTTAAATACAACTGCCAAAATTATATATGATCAATAACAGATGAAAAACGGTAATATCACGAATTTTCCTAATAATAATTTCTTAATAATAAGTAGGATATGACCAGCATACATATTTATGCATACACGAATTAAATCACGCCAAATATGTGCATATTATTCAAGAAAATTTTTGAAAGCAGGTCCGTAGCACTACTCACAACATTTTAGTATTTCATGATTGCTTTTGTGTAAAATTTTAACTATTTCCTTTAATTCTATGCATACGCTATCTTGGTTGTGCACTGGGTAAATCTTACGGGTTCACGCAGTATCAAATTTTTACTAAGTTCTAATATAGAATTTGTCATTTATTTCTACGGCAATAAATTTACTTTTAATTTATTAAAGAAAATAGTTAATTTTTTTTTAACATCAAAAAAGTTTTATCTATTTCCTTTAATAAAATAAAAATAAATTATTGCCGTAGAAATAAATGGCAAATTTTATATTTAAAACTCATCAAAAATTTGATACTTGTAACTGGCATACTCATAAAAATTTGAGATAGTATTGTGTATAAATTCAAGAAAATATTGTGTATGCAAGATTTGGTGCATTAAAATAAGACAAGGTCTGAAACTAGTTAAGGGAAATTTTTTTAAAAAAAACATAGGATTGGTGTTTAGGATTCAAGAGTCTATGAGAGGAAAAAGAACTACAAAGCTAGTTAGGGTCCAGCATCTCTGCAAAACACATTAAAATATCATCAATTCGTCTATTCTGTTCCGGCGCTTCTACTGAAGGCTATCAGCTGCAGAGATAATTTTGTAGCACCTATCAATCATATTCACAGTAGCAGCTCACTAATATGAAAATTAGTAAAATTAAACACACCTCATTATGTTCCAAACCAATGTTAAGCAGAACCTCACGTTCATAATCTCTTTTTGTAGCACCAATCAATCATCTGATGTTAGTCTACTGCAACGGCCAACGCCTGACATGGTGCACATTTTTATTTAACTAAAAAATTTGAAATATTTGTATAAAAGTAAAAATTTTAAATAACCTCTTTTTTTAAAAAAAAATAGAATACACCTCAAAAAAAAGTATGCAAAAGTTTAAGTGAAGGAAAAAGTTAATTTTTTTGGTAATTTCAAGGTCCGTGAAAAGAATATAAAAATAGAAGAGATTTATTAGGTACTTTAGTTATTTAGGAAATTGAGTTAATAGTTAATGAGATGACACAATAAATATTGGTAATACAGTTCCTTAATTAATGAACCCTTAGGCTTAATTTTATAGAGTAGTTCCAAGAAGCTTCCCAAATAGCAACTTATAATTTGTGTACACATACATGCGACTATGAATGGTATATTGTTATTCTTAGAAAGGTTATCAGGTCAATACAAATGTCAAATTTTTTAAAGAAAGTTTAGGATAATATGGCATTTACCTCTCTGTTTCTCCCCCCGTATCTTTCTTGCTTCCTTAGTTCCAATCAATTTACCGCGTTCTTTTTACAGTCCCCTAGTTCTATTATTTATCCACTCAACCAATTAAACCTGTCACAGTTGTATAAATCCTTGAACAAACCCTACAACAGCCAAAACTCACATTATGGAGGGCAATATCAGCAGCAGTAAAAATAGAGGTAGAAAAGAAGGTCCTGTTTATTTATTGAATTTTTTTAAGAGGTCACGGAAGAAAAGTGGTCGTGCATGGAGGCCATTCGGACGGTGGAAGAAATCGTGGACGTTTTCAGAGTCATGTTCAAGTTTTGGTAGTTGGATTGATGATCTTTTGTTCAAGATTGTGTCTGGTTTTGAAAGTGTTGTTTTGGTCTCAGCACTCTGTTGTTTCTTCCTTTGCTGCGGATGTCGCTTTTGATTCGTGACTACGTACGTGTTTTTGCAACATTGTCGACTCTTAATCTTGATGGTAAATTTGATTATGACTTAGAAAGAAATTGATTCTTTGGCTTTTTTACTTTTACAATATTTGAATAGATTTGGACCTAAATTTCACTTGCGTAATTTTTTCAGTTACTGTTAGCACGATGCTCTACATGAAATATAAGGCCATGCATCTTAACAATTTGCAGTTTCCATGTACTTCCAAGGCCCAGCTTAATTTTGCCTATTGTGCTGAGATTCTCTTGGTTCTGGTTTTTGTCTATCTAGTATATCATCCAACACATTCAGTTGATTTCTGTTTTTCATGTAGATATCCAATTAACTAGTAAATCCCAAATCATTACATTGATTCTCTCAAGTCTTATCGGCTTCGGTTTTATATCCGTTAACACATTGCTTGTAAATCAGAAATACCTTCATTTTTTAACTTTTAAGTTAGCAATTTCAGTTTCGTTTAGCAATGGATGTGAGGTTCAAAGATTAAACTTAAATATCTTCTCTGTAAGCAGACACATCTCCTTGACTACCACAACTGACAACCTGCTTGTATAAGTCTGTGAGGCTGGTTGTGTTTCCACACAGTTGATAAAAGAAGCTCGCGTGTCATAGATATAAAATACAAGCAGGGTTATACAAGTATCCATACATAGCCTAACCAGGAGTTTGAAGATATACAAAATCTTGATTGTGCAGAAAATCGGAACGTGAAAGCAAAAGTACTAGGCACAGCTGTGGAAAAAATAAAGAAAAGTTACTAATGAAGACTACATTTATAATCTTATGGAACAGAAAAGTATATGAAAGACCATAATAACACATTCATAGTTACTAATGATAGCAAACCAGCGTCGTCAAATCATCTCTTTCTTGTCAATATTTTTGCTGCCTTCAAAATTAACCATGGTAGCCTATCGTTTATCCAGTTTCCTGAAACAAAACCAATGATTAGACCACTTCCAGCTACTGCAATTATAAATATATCTTCAGATACAGAAAGAATGTCGCCAGAATCATCATTAGCTGCAGGTGACTGCAAAGTAGCACATTTTTTAAATAAAGGAAAATCACTAAGTTCCGGATTCCCAATGTAAGAATTGTTCTCAAATGTCCTGAATTGCGGCCCTTGTGGTATGGCACCAGTCAGCAGGTTGTAATATACAAATAATGCAAGGACATTTACTTGTGCTGCTAATTGCTGAGGGATGGCTCCTGACAGCTTGTTATGTGAAAGGTCCAATGACTCAAACTGCTTTAGGTTCCCTAGTGATGGAGGAATTGGACCAGTAAAGTCATTGTTTGAAAGGTTAAGCAACTGAAGTTAGGTTCCCTAGAGATGGAGGAATTGGACCAGTAAAGTCATTGTTTGAAAGGTTAAGCAACTGAAGCGCCAATAGGCTTCCAAAAGAATTTGGAATCTCCCCTGTGAATTTGTTGCTTGAGAAATCGACGACATTGAAAACATTTTAAATTTTCCAGAACTCTGTTGTCACACCTTTGTTTGCAAGTACAAGTGAGCTTGAAGATCCGCCACTCCAGTAATGTGTCTTGAAATGATATTTGGTTATTGTTTGTTATATAGTTCTGTGTCTCAAGGAAAATATTTCATTACACTCCATTTCTTGACATATTCCACAGGCAAATTACCAGTAAAAGAATTCTGAGAGACATCTATAATGCGCAACATTGGAAACTCAGAATCAATTCCAGGAGATGCACCCCAAAATCTTTTGGCATGCAAAACTAAAACTTGGAGCTGAGGAAGATCCCCCGGTCAAAAGGGAAAGTATCTTTTAACTGATTGTCTCCTAGATCCAAAATACGAAACATTTTACAATTTGACAAACATCTCGGTACTGGACCTTCTGTTTAGCTGGCTGGTTCGAGTGGGTTGTAATTACTTTGTACCTCAAGCAACTGATTTTAGAGGCGTTCATGGCTAATTTTAAAGAAATCGTGTCCTCTCCTTTGTACCTCAAGCAACTGATTTATGAAATGTTGCTCAAATGAATGGTGTAAATAAACTTTCTGCTATGGTGGTCTAATGCTTTTATGAAACTGTGATCTTTTGTCCTTTTTCTGAGTGAATTTCAAACTAGTTCATTGAGCTGTGAATGTTGCTCTGTTTGATCATTAATTTGGTAGAAATCAAACTTGTTAGAATATAACTTCAAATGTGTAGTCCGTACAGTCACTTGGCTCTTTGTATACTACTGGTACAGGAAGGCTTCAGTTCGTTTCTAAATCAATTTCTGTCCCATCTGACATGCAGTCTATGGTTACTTTTACAATTTGGCATTTCCCTTTCTGTAATGTGGTTTCTGTGCAAGTAGTTTGCTTTTAAAGGAGGAAAATATTAACAAATATCTCTCCGGTAACAATGCTTGGTATATTTATCCTAATATCTGGCTTCTATAGCCGAAGTGAAGCATGACGGATGATGGAATACCGCAGGGTTTCTGGTGATTGGACATGGATTGAAAAATGTCAATGCTCTCATCAGCCAACAACTTTCTCCCGCCACCTCTTATATGTTCTTTCTCATTTTTGTCCTTCAAGTTCATCGGTGCAGAATTTCTATGTTACTATTATTTGTACTGGTAAATCATTATGTTATTAATGTGAAGCACAGTTGGAAACTTTGTACAATGTAATAGTAGATTCTCTAGTTGATTGTTGATCTTGTTGCATATGCAGAAGTCACATGATATGGCTATGCTGCATTAGGCAGAGGTCCGAAGCACCAAAAGCACCGGAGGGATCCATGAACTCGGCTCAATGGATTTTAGGTCCGATGGTGTCAAAATTGAGCTAGTGTATAGTCAAGTTTCATACAACAGTTTGAATTAGCTCAGGAAATGAAATTAGAGATCGGTACTATATAGTAAACCGTCCTGCCAGAGTTAAATCTTTGATCTTACCAAAGTGCTCCAGTTGAACATAGTTGAGAATGGCTGGGTCTGGGTGCCCTTTAAAACATTGTAACAAACTACAATATGCAAAATTACCGGTAAAAGAGTTGTGAGAGACATCTACAATGCACAACATTGGAAACTGAAAATCAATTTGATGTAGGAGAATTTTTGGTGCACAACGAGGCTTCAATGAGATGCGAGAAGAGTAAAGGCATGATGATAATTACATGATCACGCTACTGAGGATGCATGCTGACATGATCACGCTGCTTGAGTATATGATCATGCCAAATTAGCATAAGCTTTTAGGGGATTAGAGATTGTGCATGATCATGCTTAATTACCGCATGATCACACTACCTTTTAATTATTATCTATTTTTAAGGTTTGTTTTATATTTCGTTTTAGGGTTTTCTATTCATGTATAAACAATTTTATGATGTAACATTTGAAACAAATTTTTTATTGAAATTAAAATCCTAAGTGTTTTTCTCTTATATTTCTTGTGAATTCAAGAAAATCCTTGTGGATTCAAATTTTGTCTTGTGAATTCAAGATATTAAAGGATTTCCCGTGAGAGTCATTACACGGATAATGTGACGCCCTCATCGGGGTTAGAAAATGAGGACACACACATTTTTAAACTATGAATAAACAAGCATAAACCCCGATTAACTAATAACAGGATCAAACAGGATTAATTTTGAGACAAGATTACAACTAACAACCAGATAATATATATTACAGCCCAAAATAATACCAAATTTACATAATCGATTCCGACTTGAAACCGACAGATAACTCATCGTATCTTTACAAACTTTCCGACTAAGTGCTTGCTCACACACAACCTGTACTACCTGCTCTGGCATCTGGAAGCCTACAACACGGTAGGGGCCACCAGGTACGCTCTTACGAGCAGTGCGCCTAAGTCTGGCCATCATCTTGCTTAACTGCCATGGTTAGAACAAATCATTATATATGAGTATAAAACTCAGCAAGTAACTAAATGACAGTTCTAGGATGCAATAATCAAAATCTATTCACAATACTTTTAAGGCATTCCCTTTTAACATTCTAGGTGGCAGATTTCTATCTTTAGGCTAGAGAAGGTTTATGAAGAAATAGTTTGGCTTTCAAGAATCAAGGTTCAAGATAAGGCGAAAGCCGACATTCATCACAAATCATTAACATGGTCTCAAGGATCTTTCAAATTGGAAGCGAGAATCTATTCATCTTTGGGAATCAATTATATGATTGATAACAATATAAGAATAAGAATCAGGGTTCTCAAAGTTGTATACTAAACAATAACACAATCAACTTTTCTCAAATCATTTCAAATCATTTCATTTTTCAAAGAAGCAATTGCTAAAGCAATGTATTCAATATCTTTTTATAAAGTGATAGGGAACCCTTGATTGGACTACTTCAACTTTCAATTAATGATATTAATACGGGTGATCAACTCGTACCGACCTCCATCTGGTCGTTAAGGTACCTATGGCATAATTTCAGCCTTAAATTGGACTAGCCCCGCTAGTCTCTTATATGACTAGACTAGTCCCACTAGTCTCTTACGTCTCAATCCAATCCATCAGGAATTCATTTGGAAAACCTTGTGCTGGAAAAGAAAGGTTTTACTAAATTCATTTTAACATTACCAAAAATATGAAATTATTCAGACTCTTTCAAGTCGAAACTCATTCTTAAGTTCAATTTCAAGAATTCAAAGAAAGTGAATGAATCAAAGGTACGGAAAGTTCAATGCTAAGGATCTTGATCAAATGATCACAAGGTATACAAGTTAGGGATCAAAACAGTTCCATGGATCATCATGGAATAAGGTAAACAAATGAATGAAGGATCATTACGCAAGGGGGTTCATAAAGGTTCTTATAGGGTTTAAAAGAATTCAAGGTATCAACTGGTGATCAGGATATGAATAAAAAGGTTACTATAAAGGTTTGAACAATAATCATATCAAGTCATTACAAGAACAATAACATGGTTTCTCAAGAATCAATAACAGGCTCAAAAGGAACAATAACATGGTTTCTCAAGAATCAATAACAGGTTTACAAGTGTTATAAAACATCAATACTCTATCATGGCATCAACAATATCCTTTCAATACACAACTTATACAAGTAGGCAGAGTTACTTGCCTAACGAGAAATACTGTGAAAAACACGATCGTCTGCCAGTGGAATTCGCTTTCCTGTTTCACAAGGGTTGAACTACTGCCATCTAGTACACCTTTCCCTTTCCTAGCCTGAATGCCCTCACGCTCCGAATCTACAATCAAAAAATCAAAACCCTAATTAGATTCCCATTCGACGTTCCCGAAACGCTTAATAATTTCCCTATATCGCAACACCCTAAGATTATATATATATATATATATATATTATACTCAATCATATTCATAAAGCACGATTATACCATATACTCGTATACTTTAACCAAATAGCCATCGAATCACATATTGCGACGTAATTACAACATATAGTATATAATCCTTGTATCCAAACTCTATACTCGAGTTAAAATAATAATTATACAATCTCATATCAAGACTACTCAATCCTTCCTTTTATTTCACATTAATCGAACCAAAACCACCAAATAAACCAATTAATCCCTAGTAATCTTACATGCATTTATTTTGTGAAGTCCTATGATCAAATCAACCTCTTTTACACCCTTAACCATTCGGCCCTTACAACCAAACACAGTCAAGTGTACTCAATTACAATCATACATAATCAAACACAAATAAATCTCTTTTTTTTATCGTAGGTAACCCGCGGCCGCTACCCTTCGGGTGCGCACTGGGTAAACCCTACGGGCAAATAAATCTCTTTTAGTAACATGCAAGTACAAGAATCACTTACACAATCAAGTCTCATCCTTTTTAATCCAAATATCGAATCAAAATCATAATCAAAATCAAAAATTAAAACCCTCTTTTAATTATCAAAAATTCAAACCTAAAATCAACACAAACACCATCCAAAATTGACATGCAACCAAGTACTCATTTCGATTATCACTAGTAGATAAAGCAATTAGCATATAAGCCCACAAAATCAACTTAATCATTTTCCAATCATAAGACCCATTCGGGTTTTTAAAAAAAACGAACATGCATAGATCAATTTTGACATGCAAGGCTTTAAATCACAATTTCAACTCATTTTAACCCTTAATTAACCATTCAACACATTTTCTTTACAAATCAAATGAGTTTAGTTTGATTTGATTATACTCAAATCTTACATGCATGCCATGAAACTTTCTTAGAAACAAAGATTTATATTCAATATCAAGTTTAACACTAAAACAAATAAACAACTCATCATTCAAAATCAAAAACCCCTTTTTCTTTTAACAACAAAATTTGAACTAACACCAAACAAAACCAAAGAAAATACCACATATCATCCGCTATACTTCTTCGATGATCATACACTAAGAAATTGAGATTTTCTTAGATAAAATCAAAAGAAGTTGATTTCAAAACTAGCTTAAACACTTACATGTAAAAGGTAAACGGATAGAGAATGAGAAATAAGGAAGATTGATGGTGAAAACTTTGATTTCCAACTAGAATTAAGCTTTGCATGTAAGAGAGAGAAGAAGGGAGTGTATGAGAGAGGAAGAGCTCGGGAGAGAAGAGAGATGAGACAAAAGAGAGAAAGAGAAAGGAAAGTGATAGAATGAAATGGAAATGACCAAATTTCTCTCCTTTTATACTTACAAGTTAGTGGAAAAGAGAAATTACCCTTGTACCCTTCTCTCATTATTAGCACAAAATGCATGCAAGGATAATATGGTCATTTGGTTAAGTTGAATGGAGATAGTGGGGTAGGAAATGACACATCTAACCTTCTCTCATGTTGTGAGTGAAATTGCATGCAAGGGCAAGTTGGTAATTTAAAAAGAATCTAAATTCCTAATTTCCTTTTATCCTTAATCAAAAACGAATTTGATTAATATATTTTTGAATCAGAAAAGATAAACATTCCACGAATATCACTTTTAGAATATTGATCTTGAAATTAGCTTTTCAGCCATATTTTTAAAATAATTTTTGAGCGTACGGTTTATTTGTTATGAATTTTACAAGATTGCGCTCAAAATAGAATTATTACTCAATAAAATCATTTTAAAATACATCGATCATGAAATAAATTCGTCTATCATTTTTATATAGTCTCTAGGACTATTTTGAAGATAATCAAACAAACTTCACACCTTGAACATACTCGGATAATTTTATAAAAATATTTAAAGGTTCAATAAACCTTATTTTAAATCAAATAAATATCTTAAAATCATTTAAAATCATCCAGATCACGTAATCATGCATATAGACAAGCAAACACATGTATTCACACATCACAACTCATACTTGATCACAAAATTTTCCTTTTTATCATTACTTTCCGTTTTCGCGTAACGGGTCGTGCCTTGTCTGACGGCCCCACGCTATGCGTTTTCAGACACGCTTCATAATCATTCTCTTTATATCAACTGACACATCACTTGAATATAATACTCACTTAAATATTTCTATTTCACACAATAGCATAGGGTTGTCAAAAAAATTTGAAAAATCCGATATTCGTCCGAAAAATCTGCATCCGTATCTGATAAAAAGCGGATATTATCTATATCCGAGAAAAAGCGGATTTATCCGTATCCGAATTTGGGATATTCGAATACGAAACTAAATACATATATGATATTTAAATTATATAAATATATAATTGTATATAATTGTATACATACTTTACACATATATATATATATATATTATTTGTATTTAATAGTAGAAAATATTCTATGATCATCGTTAAACGGTAGGGGCAACAAAAAAATTCAAAAAATCTGATATTTGTCCGAAATATCCGCATTCGTATCCGAAAAAAGCGGATATTATCCGTATCCGAAATAAAGCGGATATTATCCGTATTCGAATCTGATGATTGCGGATGCGGATACAGATATAGGTATATCCATATCCGAATTATCCGTTTGATAGCCCCACAATAGCACATAGTTCACATTTAAATACTTTTAATCTCTTTTAAAATGGGTCACGTTCTATCTGACGGCCCGACAACGCAGCTTATCCCCTCAGCAGACTCATCAAACTGGAACGGGTCATCTTACGTTCCCAGTTACTAATATACAATAAAGAAAATTAACCAACAAAATCATTTATCCCTTTATTTAATCACATAATTTATAATTACACCACAAAATTATACTTTATTCACTTAATCATGTCACGAAATTCCCAGTCGTCATAATCTACCCCCTTAAAAGGATTCTGTCCCCAGAATCTAGTCTAAGCAAATAGATGGGGATACTTTTATTGCATTTCACTTTCTAATTCCCAAGTTGACTCTTCTACTAAAGGATTTCTCCACAACACTCTAACTAAAGGTACACCTTTATTTCTGAGTGTCCTCTCTTTCGATCTAAAATTCGAACTGGTTGTTCCACATAAGACAAATCTTGTTGTATTTCCACTGGTTCCAATTCGATCACATGGCTTGCATCAGCATTATATTTCTTTAGAAGAGAAACGTGAAACACGTTATGAAGATGTTACATCTGCGGGGGTAACGCTAATTCATAAGCCACTTTTCTAACTTGTCTAAGTACTTCGAATGGTCCAATATACATGGGACTCAATTTTTCCTTTCTTTCTGAATCTGGATAAACCTTTCCACGGAGATATCTTTAACAACACTTTGTCTCCGGTTTTGAATTGCAAATCTTTCCGATCTTGATCCGCGTACTTCTTTTGTCGATCTTGAGCAGCAATTAGCCTTTTACGAATCACTTTCACTTTCTCTTTCGTTTATCGAATTAGCTCTGGGCCAATTAATTTGTGCTCACCAACTTCATCCCAATATATAGGGGATCTGCATTTTCTTCCGTACAACGTTTCATGAGGCGGCATGCCAATACTCGCGTGATAATCGTTGTTGTAGGAAAACTCACACTACACCATATTTGACCTGTAGCAACACCAAAAAGTGTTAAAATAACCAAAAAATGTTACCTAAAGCCAAATTATTGGCTATGGTTACACTTTTTAAAAATAAGGGGGTGTTGAATTTGAGCTTGTTACAATAGGGGTCTACGGTTACATTTTTTGAAATTTTGGTAACACCTCTCAATGTGTTATAATATAGTACTTACAGTTACATTTTCTATTTATATGGTAACAAGTTGAAAATATAATTACAGTTTTGTTGCAACATACCTAACCCTTTAGTAACACCTAAATATGTGTTGGAATAGACACTTTTGCAACACCATATTAGCTATTGTAACACTCAATTTAATCTTTTGGTAACATTTTTATATCTTATTGTAACATTCTTTTTTAACACTCTAGTATTTTTTTTTTTGGGTAAATGAGGTCTAAGCCTCGTAAAATATATAAAAGAGAAAGAATTTACACGAGTCAATTCTCAAAATTTCTCTTAGAACAGGCTCTAAGAAAAATAAAGAGAAAAAATAAATAAATAAATAAATTACATCAAAAATCAAACATAACTTAAAATAAGAAAGGCAAAGCTAAAAGACTTAACCAAAAAGCCCACTAGCTAGCAATCTAAAAACAAACACCAGCCCACCATCTCCAAAAAAGAGAGCCAAAGACATCTCTGGCCCATATGGCCCAACAGCAACCAAAATTCCATTCGCAGCATCACAAAATTCATCTACTCGCCAGCAAAAGAATACGACCTCTACCCCTATACCCCAATACTTCAATAACCTAACAGCCCTCGTAACAAACATTTAAACAAAATCAGTATTATAGGGAGGCTGAGAAATCAAGTGCATCAGCAAAACAAGATAAAAAAGCAATTCACTCAACTAATACAACTTATAATGATTATGTGATGGTGGTGTTATAGACATCTTGGATTTAATTCTAGTGGGGGTTTATGATTGCACTTTTCTCTGTTTGTGACTTAATTAATAGCTGATATATAGCTCCTTCTTTTTGTACTAAATTCTGCAATGTTCATATTCTTGAATTGCTAATTACTTTCGGCTAGTTCTATATAAAAAACGAAATATATGGGATAGGAAATGGTGAAGATTTGATCCTCTAACTAACCAGAAGTACATGTGACACACTAAAGTGCCAAAGATAACAAGCCAACAACAAGAGACAGAACACAATAATAAAATAGTTTGGGATCTGCAATTTTGGTGATCAGCTTAAAATGTTAAAAATTCGGCCTCAACACCATATACTGACTTACTAAGTTATTAAGAGCAGCGTAGAGAGTTTGATCCGTATTTACACAAACTAAGGCAACCTAGGTTTGTTAGCTTCGAGGTGTAATCAGATATGTAATGAGTTCTAATTGAACTCAATTTTCTACAAATTGCACTAACCTTGGAAGAGGCAATTTCTAGATATTTCGCATGGCATTGCTCCAGGTGTGCTTGTGCAAGATTGTCGATACCTTACCAAAGGTCAAATTCCTTAAAACTGGAAAGAAAATAGATAAACACATGCAGGGATCGGCATGATTAAATCATGTAATAAACTGTCCAGGAATTAAACAAAAGTAATATTACAAGTAGATGTAGCCACTTATCAGATATAAATACTTGAAGACAGATAGTGAAACCATTATATAAGACCCAAACAGGACCACCAATTACCAGTACAAAATCATGACGACCCAAAATCGACATCATACTTACCATCAGAGACCAAGATGCTTCAGCTCCACTACCACGATGATGCACGTACTCATTCTGGTTATCTCTGGCTAAGGCCAAATCTGTCACCTGAAAACAAGGAAATTGCAAGCACTGATCATGTGATCGAGCTAGATAAGAGATCAATTATTTATAACCAAAATTACAACATATAACTCACCATTCCCTCCATCTTTGACGTAAATTGTCCACCGCATTATTGTTTCAGCTTTGTCAAAATAAATCTTCCATGATCATCACTAGCATTTCTATCAAAAAGCGAACGTCGAGAAAGCTTTTTCCTAATAACAATTAGAAAGGAGATGTAGATAAGTTGAGAGTTACTTGAAAACAAGTCAATAGTTTCCATGATATATAGTAGTTGAAACAGAAAAAATACTAGTAAATATACATATACCTGTAAAACTCAGCAAACAGATCTTTTTCACTAACATATGCAAGGAGCTTGACAACCTGTGAAGTCCAGTAAAAATAATTACTAATGATAATGGAAAACACCATTCTCATGACTAAATACGAAATAAACATAAAAGAGACACTGCCTAATATACTTATCCTCAAATACAAGGTACCCTAGGATAATTAAAGATTCAACATTGTCTTTCATGAATGGATCTAATAGTTTCCTTCTAAAATCCTGACATGCTAGAGAAGTTTTGTCACATATGTTTCAATTTTCAAAAATGTAACTAGTCCCTATGTAATTAGTGACATGGTTAGCTGAATTTGATATGTCATAATACATTACTCCGCTGAAGTATGTCACAAAGTTGATAGTCAAGCAAAAGGTTGTCATGTTCTCAAAAGAAAATGCAACTGCAAAATAATTAATTTGATCAACATCAATCGCAGTAAATAAATTATCTTTAGTCCTGAAATATAAAGATCGTGCTCGATGATAGCAATGTGTCTGTTAGATATACTCTGTTTAGTAGCTTACCTAGCACCGGAAATACAGATTTAACTCCACCATGCTTGCCCCTCTATGCTGGCCTTCCTTTCTATTCCCCACAGATATAGTGTATATCTTCAATGGTCCTACCAGATTCCATACCTGTTGGCATTTTGTTTTTGTTAGGCTTTCAGATCACCCCCAATAATAGAATAGTAGACCACCATTAAGGTTCCCTATTACAAATAGCCAAAGGTGAAATTGTTTGGTCGATATAGTTAACTAAATGATTACGCCGAACTATGTGTCTTCATCCTCTTCATACGGCTTGTATAAGTTACACCTATAACAGGATCTCCGTCAATCGGTAACCCAAGTAATAATCCAATATCTTCTAGAGTCATAGTCATTTCTCCAACAATAAAATACACAAACAATTTTAAGTACAAAGACATGCTATTTTCCACTATTAGCAATACAATTGTAAATAACAACACCCAAACACATACAAAAATTACTAATATATGCATACATGCGCTTTGAATCATAAAATTACTAAAAAAGCGCTATACAACTCAAACCTGCTCACTGTGACCTTGGGGAAAGTAAACCACGCGACTACCCACTGCAGGCATCGACACAAGTGGACCAGAACAAGCATGCCATAACTCTTAATTCAAACATTTCTTCTCTTCTTCCATAAAATTCAAACAAACAATAAAAAGAACCATCAATTCACAAAAAGCTATACATATAAATGATGCAAGAAGATAAATTAGAGAAGAGAATAAGAAGAAACTAAGAGCATATCCAAATAAGAAAAATCCCCAAATTACTCCAAGAAGAAAGCCACAATTTTTATAAACTCGAACCCTAATTTCCAAGCTCTAATCTCCAAGATCTGACTCGACCAAGAACCCTAATTAATAAACCCTAATCTCCAAGCTATGACTCGACCAAGAACCCTAATTTCGAACCTTAATCTCCATCGACAGAAGTTGAAAATGAGTTTGTGCTTGAGTGTTTGAGTATCCATACAGTGTTTTATAATTTTAAGAGAGTGTTTTACTTTAATTAAAATGAGCGGGTCAAATTATATCACTTGGGTCGCCCAAAATTTGGTGAAAATTTGGTTGAAAATCGGCCCGCTACTACAATCCCGCCTAAATATTTAGTTAAATGGTAACACTTATTGTAACATCAATGTTAACACTATTTTTGTGTTACAATAACAATTTTTTCATGCCTATGGCAACACCTAGTACACTCTACCGTAACACAAAAAAAATGTTACCTCAGACCTATTTTTAGTGATTTAAGGCAACATTTTTGCTTGTAACATCAAAAAAAATGTTGTTATAGGCAAAATATGGTGTAGTGTCAATCAATGGCAAATGATCGTCCCAATTTCCTTTGAAATCTATTGCACAGGTTCACAACATATCCTCGATCATTTGATTTATCCTTTCACTTTGTCCGTCGGTCTGCGGATGATATGTCGTACTCATTTTCAGCTTAGTTCCCAAATGATCATGAAATTGTCGCCAAAATCTCGAGTTAGATCTCGGATCTCGATCAGACACGATAGATACTGGAACTCCGTGATGCATCACAATCTCGTCCAAATACAATTTGACCAACTTTTCCAATGAAAATCTTTCGTTTATCGGCAAGAAATGTGCTGATTCCGTCAATCGATCGACTATCACCCAAATCGCATCATGATTAGACTTGGCCTTGGGCAATCCTACCACGAAATCTATCGCGATATGTTCTCATATCCATTCAGGTATGTTCAGTGGTTGAAGCAATCCACTTGGTCGTTGATGTTCCGCTTTTACTCTTTGGCACGTATAACATTTACTTATCCATTCCGCAATTTCCTTTTTGACCACCAATAACTCTCTTTTAAGTCCTTGTACATTTTAGTACTTCCAGGGTGAATTGAAAATCTTGAGTTATGCGCTTCCTGCAAAATCTCATGCTTTAGCTCCACAATGTTAGGTATCCAAATACGTGAGTTAACACGATTTATTCCTTTTTCATCCTTTTGAGCTTTAACTTCCTCTCCTGTCAACTTATCTTTCTTGCGGTTCATCACTTGCTCTTGACAACATCGAATCTTTTCTAAAATTTCTGGTTGAAATGTCATTGCATACATGGCTTTTCTTTCTAACTCTAGAATCTGCACTTCTATTTCCAGCTTTTCAAAATCCTTGATCAATTCCTTTGATGAAGCTAACACATTCAATCTTTCTTTGCGGCTTAATGCATCTGCTACCACATTCGCCTTACCGGGGTGGTAAATTATCATATAATTGTAATCTTTGATCAATTCTAACCAACGTCTCTATCTTATGTTCAACTCGTTCTGAGTGAAAATATACTTTAAACTCTTATGGTTCGTATAGATCTCACACTTTTCTCCATATAAATAATGCCTCCAAATTTTAAGGGCAAACACAATCGCTGCTAATTCCAAATCATGTGTGGGATACTTTTGTTCATGCGGCTTTAGTTGCCTTGACGCACATGCTATTACTTTCCCGTGTTGCATTAACACACATGCTAGCCCTTTAGAGCACATGCACCCGTTAAGGGCATCGATTCATCAATTCAATCAACGGAGTTAGTTACTATTCACGCTAAAACAACTTTTTTTCTTTATTTTTATGCACCCGCAAAAGTCAAAACTCCATCAATTCATCAATTACTGTTCATCAAATAAATCATATATATCCAATATAATACGAGAAATATGGATAATCTAAAAATACTATTAAAAGTCGAGGGTTCGTTACCGCCAATAACATTAATTATAATAACTAAAAGTATATTAATTAATAAAATTTTAAATTTTGAATCATTTTGATTATATATTATATTAATATATAATATTTATATTATCAATTTCAAGATTTTAAATTAATTTAAAATTTAAATAATATTAAATTAATAAATATATAAAAGAACTGTGTTTTGCGGGAGATTAGAGGTGGTAATTCGTAAAAGTTATTAAAATTTGATACAGTTGTGTGGGTTCCACCAATTGATAGCTATTAACAACTCCATCAAAAATCAACGGTTTGGTTGATGGATTGATGGAGCATCAATTTTTGATGGAGTAAAAATGGAACCGGTGCATGCTAGTTTTGCAAGCTAGAATTGATAATGCTGATGAATCAATGTTTTACTCCCTCCGATGCATATGCTCTTATACGAAGCATCGTTAAAGATCACAAACTCTCCCTTTTCATCTAGTAACACCAAAACTGGGGCGGTTACCAACCTCTTCTTTAATTCTTGAAAACTTTCTTCGCATTTATCCGTCCACACAAACTTCTCGTTCTTCCTTGTCAACTTAGTTAATGGGACCGCAATCTTAGAGAAATCTTGCACAAACCTTCTATAGTATCCTACTAATCCCAGAAAACTTCTGACCTCCGTATGGGTCTTGGGCCTTTCCCAATTCATTACAGCTTCTATCTTGGCTGGGTCTACTTTAATTCCTTCACTATTTACTACATTTCCAAGAAACTGTACTTCCTTCATCCAAAACTTCATACTTTGAAAACTTGGCATATAACTTTCCTTTTCTCAAGATTTCTAAAGAAATCCTCAAATGCACCATATGGTCTTCCTTCGTCTTGGAGTATATCAAAATATCATCGATAAACACTTTAACGAACTTATCCAAATAATGCTTGAACACTCTATTCATAAGATCCATAAATTCGGCTGGCGCGTTCGTCAAACCAAATGCCATTACCAAAAACTCATAGTGTCCATATCTCGTTCGAAATACTGTCTTGGGTATATCTTCCACTTTAATCTTTAGTTGATGATACCCAGATCTTAAATCAATCTTGGAAAGACAAGTAGCTCCTTTTAACTGATCAAACAAGTCGTCAATTCGTGGTAGAGGGTACTTATTCTTAATCTTCAACTTATTCAATTCGCGATAGTCAATGCACAACCTCATACTTCCATCTTTCTTCTTTACAAATAACACCGGTGCACCCCACGGGGATACACTTGGGCATATTACTCCTTTATTCAAAAATTCTTGTAACTGCGATGCTAACTCCTTAATCTCGACTGAAGCCATATGATAGGGAGCTTTCGATACTGGTTTTGTTCCAGGAGCCAAATCAATCGATAACTCGATCTCTCTATCTGAAGGTAGTCCAGATAATTCATCTGGAAACACATCGGGAAAATCTCTTACTATTGGAATATCCTCAATCCTTACGAATTCTTCCTCTATATCTTTGACATTAGCCAAATAAGCTTCGCATACTTGACGTAACAATCTCCTCGTCTGAATAGCCGTTAGAAACTTTTTCTCTTGTCTTTTCCCCTTGAATATCACTTCGTCACCATCCTTGGTTCTTAACTTCACCTTCTTACTTTTACACTCAATTTGCGCCTCGTGGTTAGACAACCAATCCATTCCTAAGATAACGTCGAATTCTCCTAACTTAAAAGGAATTAAGTCAGCAAAAAAGTGATGACCTTCTATAATCAAATTGGGTTTATGAGGGTACGCAACACATTTTAATATATGAAGAATACTTTTAGTAATAAAGGATCTAGTTGCTCCAGAATCCATTAACACTTTTACTTCTACTGAGTTTATAATGACCATACTTGCCACCACATCCACATCTTGCACGGCATCTTTCATTGTCATGTTAAAGGTTCTAGCTCTGAGTTGAGCTGTTGGTGCTGGGAGAAGCGGCGGTCCAGCAATATTAAGAACATTTGCCTTTTGAACAGGCTCATTGCAGTTTATGGCCATATGGCCCACTTTTTCACACTTAAAACAAGTTAATTCAGGCTTCCTTGCTCCATTTGAGCACTCCGACGAATAATGCCCTTTCTTATTACACCTAAAACAAGTCACATCCAGCTTATTACAGCTCCCCGGGTGTTTTTTCCCACAAACTTTACTCTCATAAATCTGACATCTACTATCCTTCCCCATTTGTCCGGTCTTCTGAAAATGATTCTTTTGAGCTCCATTCCTGGGTTTAAACTTTTGAAACTTTTGATTCAGACCTCCAACATTCTTACCAAACTTCCCTCTAAACTTTGAACTTCCTTGCTCATGCTCCGAGCTCTCAAACTTCCTTTTCCTACCTTCATTTTCTCTTTTTGCAGCTTCACGCTCTCCTTCCATTATCATTGCCCTCTACACCAAGGCAGCATAATTCTTGTTCTCCAACAGTGCCACTTGACTCTGTATCTATGGCCTAAGTCCCTGTTGGAACCTTTTGGCCTTCCTTACCTCCGTATTCACATACTCAGGTACAAACCTAGATAACTCCAAAAATTTCACTTCATATTCTGCCACCGACATATCCTCTTGTCTAAGATCCAGAAACTTCATCCTCAACCAATCTTGCATATAACTTGGCAAATACTTCTCCAGAAACATTCCCACGACAAATATTTTCCTTCAAGTAAAGCCTTAGAAGATTCCCACTAGAAACTTGCCTCGTCCTTAAGGTAATAACTCGGATACTGAGCTTTCTTTTCATCCTTAACTTCTGTTAACTCAAACGCTTTCTCCATTTCTCTTAACCACGACTGAGCTTTTATCGGGTCGGGCAATCCTAAGAACTCTGGGGGATGAACAGATTGAAAGTGTTTGAAGTTTCCAACTTTAGGGGCTATGGGTTGTTGCAAAAGCTGAGCAAGTCGGCTCATCATGGTGGTATCTTGGTTCAGTTCTTGGTCTTGGGTTTGAATTTCTTCTTCTTGGTGATTTGGTGAGTTGGCCATTTCTTACAAACTTGATTAAGCAATTATTTAGCAATACGATAGCATGGCATTGATATATAACAACAACATTTTATTACGAAATCACTTTTGCGGGTTTTAAGCTTTACCCAATTTGCATATGCAATCCTATTACTATATAATTTCTCATATCATTGGCGTTTTCTCATGGCACAGAGTACGATTTTATGAAATTTTAAACATGGTTGTATAGAGACATGGTATACAAATTAGTTGTAAAGATTTCAGGGTCCACAATAGGAAACACGATATATGATGGATTCAACAAGCCAAGGGTACATCGATAAAAAGTCTGATTATGACAAGTTCTGAAATAAGATACAAAAGAAGGGTTAAACAGAGGAAAAACTGGAAAACATCCCCCTATCTACCCCTAACTTCTAACAACCACTACTACAAAGTTTTGAAACACAATACAACATAACAAATAAAAAATGGATCCCGGCATCTGACGAAGTATCCCAAGCCTACTGGCGCTAAAAAGAAACCACAACAACTACGGGCTCCACCAGATGTCCCGCCTGATCGACACAATCATCTAATCATCCTGAATCTCTCTCAACACAACCAACATCCAGCGAATGATCTTATGCAGCCTCCGGGCCTCAGCATCAGCATCACTAGTGGACGGTCCCTCATCCAATCTCCTTCGGGAAACCTGCTCTACCAACTGAATCTTAGCTCTCCACTCCTCCTCCACAACTGAAATCCTCTACCTAAAGTCTCGAATTAACCTATCTACCAAAGCTCCCAACTCAGGAATACAGGAGTAAACAAAGTCTCGATCCTGGGCTAACGTGCCACCAACACTAACAGGCACAATCTTAGGCATCTCAGACTCTGGCTCAGGGGCTAGGGTCTCTGACTCTGGCCTCAAGGGTGATATCTGCATAGGGATCTCACTACTCTCAGATGGATCCTCCTCTGGATCTGAATTAATATACAGGCTCCTCTGAAGAGGGTAAAATGGGGTCCACTGGGGTACTAGTCAAACTAATCTCTGAATCGGAATCACTACCACTATTGGGATCCTGAGAGAAAACACAAAACAGCAACCAAGAAATAGCATTAGGGCTAAATACGACTTCCAACTGTCTCGCACCCTAACTCAAGTTGCCACTTTAACCTATTCACTTTTCTTAGACTATACCTAATAGTCAAACTAAACTCTATATGAGTCAAACACTCTCACGATATAGATATAACCCAAAATACTCTTTGATCCTAACTTGTCTCAGGGACTAGATCCTGTAGCTCTGATACCAACTTGTGATGCCCTCAATCTCGGGGTTAGGAAATAAGGACCCACACACCTTTAAACTATGAATAAATAAGCATAAACCCCGATTAACTAATAACAGGATCAAACATGACTAAGTTTGAGATCAGATTACAACTATCAACCAGATAATATATATTACAGCCCAAAATAATACCAAATTTACATAATCGATTCCAACTTGGAACCGAAAGATAACCCATTGTATCTTCACAAACTTTCCGACTCAGCGTTTGCTCACACACAACCTGTACTACCTACTCTGGCATCTGGAAGCCTACAACACGGTAGGGGCCACCAGGTACGCTCTTACGAGCAGTGCGCCTAAGTCTGGCCATCATCTTGCTTAACTGCCATGGTTAGAACAAAGCATTATATATGAGTATAAAACTCAGCAAGTAACTAAATGACAGTTCTAGGATGCAATAATCAAAATCTATTCACAATACTTTTAAGGCATTCTCTTTTAACATTCTAGGTGGCAGATTTCTATCTTTAGGCTAGGGAAGGTTTATGAAGAAATAGTTGGGCTTTTAAGAATCAAGGTTCAAGATAAGGCGAAAGCCAACATTCATCACAAATCATCAACAGGATCTCAAGGATCTTTCAAATGGAAAGCGAGAATCTATTCATCTTTGGGAATCAATTATATGATTGATAACAATATAAGAATAAGAATCAGGGTTCTCAAAGATGTATACTAAACAATAACACAATCAACTCTTCCCAAATCATTTCAAATCATTTCATTTTTCAAAGAAGCAATTGCTAAGGCAATGTATTCAATATCTTTTTATAAAGTGATAGGGAACCCTTGACTGGACTACTTCAACTTTTAATTAATGATATTAATACGGGTGATCATCTTGTACCGACCTCCATCTGGTCATTAAGGTACCTATGGCATAATTTCAGCCTTAAATTGGACTAGCCCCGGTAGTCTCTTATCTGACTGGACTAGTCCCATTAGTCTCTTACGTCTCAACCTAATCCATCAGGAATTCATTTGGAAAACCTTGGGTTGGAAAAGAAAGGTTTTACTAAATTCATTTTAACATTACCAAGAATATGAAATCATTCAGACTCTTTCAAGTCGAAACTCATTCTTAAGTTCAATTTCAAGAATTTAAAGAAAGTGAATGAATCAAAGGTAAGCAAAGTTCAATGCTAAGGATCTTGATCAAATGATCACAATGTATACAAGTTTGGGAATCAAAACAGTTCTAAGGATCATCATGGAATAAGGTAAACAAAGGAATGAAGGATCATTACGCAAGAGGGTTCATAAAGGTTCTTATAGGGTTTACAAGAATTCAAGGTATCAATATGTGATTAGGATATGAATACAAAGGTTACTATAAAGGTTTGAACAATAATCATATCAAGTCATTACAAGAACAATAACAGGGTTTCTCAAGAATCAATAACAGGCTCACAAGGAACAATAACAGGATTTCTCAAGAATCAATAACAGGTTCACAAGTGTTATAAAACATCAATACTCTATCATGGCATCAACAATATCCTTTCAATACACAACTTATACAAGTAGGCAGAGTTACTTGTCTGAATTCGCTTTCCTGTTTTACAAGGGTTGAACTACTGCCTCCTAGTACACATTTCCCTTTCCTAGCCTGAATGCCCTCACGATCCGAATCTGCAATCCAAAAATCAAGACCCGAATTAGATTCCCATTCGATATTCCCGGAACGCTTAACAATTTCCCTTTATCGCAACACCCTAAAAGTATATATATATATTGTGACGACTGAGAATTTTGCGACGTAATTAAGTCAATAAAGTATGTGTTATGTGATGTGATTATAATTATGTGACTAAGTGATGATTAATTATCTTTTCTGTATATTAGAGTATGGGAGCGTAAATAAAAACGTTCCAATTTAAAGAGTCAGCTTAGAAGTTAAGCTGTGGTGTCGGGCCGTCAGGTAGAACGGAACTCGTCCTAATAAGGAGTTAAAGAATATAAAATGTGAATTATGTGTGATTGAATGAAATGAATGTGTGAATAAAGTATTTCATCCTAAGTGACGTGTTGATTGATAATGATAATGAGAAGCGTAATCGAAACGCTGAGCGTCGGGCCGTCAGGCTGAACGTGACCCAGTACGCGTAAAAGAGGATAAAGATTAAAGAAGGATAAATTCTATGATCAGACCTGAGTCGTTACATGATTGTATATGTGAGATTGTTGTCTGTGTGCATGACTATGTGTTCTGTGACAATTTTATGAATTTTAAATGGATTATGTGACTTAAATAAAGGTTTAATTAACCTTTGCGCATTTTATAAAATCATTCGAGTAAGATAAAAATATGGGATTTGTTCTGTTATCTTCATAGTGGTCCTAGAGACTTTTTAAAAATGATGAGTGAATTTATTTGACTGTCTTTGCATTTTTAAATTGATTTTATGTGGAAATATTATTATTAAAGCAAGCTTGCGAAATTCATATATAATCAACCGTTTGCTCAAAAATCTATTATGAATAATGGTTAAAAAGCTAATTTCGAGGCCTACGTATTAAAATTGTCATTTTCAATAATTCTTGATTTCCCGAGAGAGATATATTTTATATTTAAATTTTGTTGCATTTGAGTAAAAAGAAAAGGGACAATGAGCATAAAATGGAATTAGTAAATTACAAGTTTGCCCTTATTTTTAGTGGTATATAAACCCACTTCCCTTTCCCCTTTTCTTTCTTTTCCTCCCGTGCACTCACTTCCCCTTCTCTTTTCTTTCTCTCTCGAACACTCTCACTCTCTCTCTCGGCTCTCTCCATCTCTCATCTCATTCACTTGCATGCAACCCTCAAATCTCATCCAAACTCAAAGATATTGCTACCTTTAGACTTTATTTTCGGTATAGTCTTCGATTCCTATTTGCATGTAAGTGTTTATAGAAGTTTTGTTGGTTAATCACTATGATGGTGTTCAAGGAAAACGATTTCTTGATGCAAAACCATGAGAGTGAATTCAAGCACTTTTGTGGTCATAAACTCGAGAGGAGACCCGTTATGGGCTCTCTCAAGTTCGACCACCACCGGTCATGATCCAAAGGAGAGCCGGTGGAGTTTCTATGATATGATAATTTGATTTTAGCTTTACATGTTATGGTTTCTTGAAAGCTTGAAGAAGGGCTTTGTTTTTTTGTGTTGAAACTCGAATATGTGATTGATAAAAGGATTCCATTGATTTTTTTAGGAAGTAAATGGATGTGTGTAAATGATTGTTGCTTAGAAAATCAAAAATTAAGGTTTGCATGTGAGTTTTTAATTCTGCTATATGCTAATTAAAAGAGGAATTTGATTTTTGTAAGTTGATCTTGGTGAACACTAAGCTTATATAGCCTAAAGAGTGATTGCATGTTAGTTTTAAAGAAGATCAAGTGGTGCATGTCAATGTTTAGTCCTTGAGTTGTAAATCATGTTCTTGCCGAATGGAAAATAAACTTAAAAGGGGATAATTTGGTGATTAAGTGGATGCTTGTTGATTGAATGAATTGATTAAAGCTAAAGTCACTAGGTAATGTTTGGTTTTGGTGTTTAAGTGAATGGAATGATCTAGTTAAGGACTAAAACAAGTGGGAAATGTGATATATAACCTTGCATGTCAAAATCCATTCTTGCATGTTTGATTTATGGAAAACCCGAATGGGTTCTAAGGAATAAAAGAGGAATTAAGTTGGTTTTTGTCAATTATATTAACGGCTAGTGAGAACTTGATAGCATGATAAAGATGGGGTAGTGTTTATGTTCGAATTTTGATGATTAAAAGAAGTAGTTGATTTTGGCTCTTAATGTGTTTGTGATTCGGATTTTTGATTAAAAAGGATGAGGTTAATTGAGTAAATGACTCTTGTGATTTGTATTAGTTGTGCATGATTATATGAGATTGAAATTGAATATATATGGTTGTGTTTTGTATGTATGGTTCGAATTAAAGAATAAAAGAAAAAGAAAATTTAATCGTTCGGTATTAAGAGCTATAAGTGATAGCTATGGTAGTAAAAAGAGTTATGTTAGTGTAATTGAAAATAGCCAAGGTTAAGCAAGTACGCTTTGGTTGTTAAGGATATAAAAGTTGCGAGAAAGGGTTTATGTTATATGCTATGTGCTATGTGCTTATGTGTATAAGCTATATTCGTATACTCGAGTCAAGAATATAATCGAGTTACCGTATAGAGTGATCGTTCCGAAAACGAGAGTTGAGAATCTGATTAAGGTTTGGTTTTATTGTAGATTCGGAGCGTGAGGGCATTCAGGCTAGGAAAGGAAAGGGTTTACTAGGTGGCAATAGTTCAACCTTCAGGAAAGCAAATCCAGGCAAGTAACTCGGATTACTTTTGTAAATGGTTATAAAGAGAATGTTGTTCATACCATGTAGAGTATTGAACTGTTTAATTATGAAACCCTGATATTGATTTGAAGTACCCTTGTTCTTGATAATCTGTTATTGATAAGCTTATTGATTCCACCCTTTGATAATCTGTCCTTCCTGTTCAAATTATGTATTGAGCCATGAAATATATTGAACCCACTTATTATCCTTGTTAACCCTGTTTAATGATACCCTGTTCTTCCTGATCACCCTATTGATCCCTAAACAAATGTTGATCCTTCTAACTTAAGTGTTTTGTTATCCCTGATACAGAATTCTTATGAATTGTTCCTTGCGTATCTTTGAACCACTCCCTGAAATTTGTTTCCTTAAAAATCTGAATTAAGAATGAGTTTCGACTTGAAAGAGTCCGAATGATTTCAAATTTTTGGTAATGATAAAATGAATTTTAGAAAACCTATTTGTTTTTCCAACTCAAGGTTTTCCAAATGAATTCCTGATGGATTGGATTGGGACGTAAGAGGCTAGTGGGACTAGTCCAGTCATGGTAAGAGGCTAACGGGGCTAGTCCAACTTAAGGCTGAAATTATGCCGATTGCTACCTTAAAGACCGGAATGGAGGTCGATACGGGCTGATCACCCGTATATAATGAAATGGAAAGATAAAGTGATCCAATCAAGGGTTCTAAATGATTATTTAAAAAGGGAACTGAAACTTTTAGTTCAGTAAAATGATTCTTGAAAATGGAAATGGTTTATATTGCTTTGAAAAGAGTTGATTATGTTATTGTGAAGCTTAAAGCTCGAGAACCCTGATACTTGAATTTGTTGATCATATGATTGATTCCATATATTGAAATATTGTTGCTTTCCTCTTTTGAAAGATCTATTCTGATCCTTTAATGATTTGTGATGAATGTTGGCTTTCGTCCTGCTTTGAGCCTTGTTCCTTGAAAGCCCCACATTATCCTTCAAAACCTTTCCTTAACCCAAAAGATGGAAATCTGCCACCTAGATCAAATAAAGTAGAATGCCCTGAGTTTGGTAAAGCATATTGTGATTTGATATTGCAGAACTGCTACATAGTTACTTGATGAGTTTTATACTCATTTGTTTTGTTTTAATCTAACCATGGCAGTTAAGCAAGAAGATGGACAGGCTTAGGCGCACTGCTCGTAAGAGCGTACCTGGTGGTCCTTACCATGTTGAGGGCTTCCGGTTGCCAGAGCAGGTAGTGGTAATTATGAGTGAGCTCGCGCCTAGAAAGAAGCGTTTAAAGATACAATGGGTTATCTGTCGGTTCCCAGCCGGAATCGATAATGTTTATTTAATAATATTTTGGGTTTGTAAGTTATATTTTGTGATTGGTAGTTGTAATCTTGTCTCAAACTTTATCCTGTTGATCCTGTTAGTAGTTTAATCGGGGTTTATACATATTTAATTATTAGATTAGAGGAGTGTGAGTCCTCATTTCCTAACCCCGAGATTGAGGGCGTCACATATATATACTCAATCGTATTCACAAAGCACGATTATACCATATACTCGTATACTTTAACCAAATAGCCATTGAATCACATATTACGACGCAATTACAATATATAGTATATAATCCTTGTATCCAAACTCTATACTCGAGTTAAAATAATAATTATACAATCTCATATCAAGACGACTCAATCCTTCCTTTTATTTCACATTAATTGAACCAAAACCACCAAATAAACCAATTAATCCCTAGTAATCTTACATGCATTTATTTTGTGATGTCCTATGATCAAATCAACCTCTTTTACACCCTTAACCATTCGGCCCTTACAACCAAACACAGTCAAGTGTACTCAATTACAATCATACATAATCAAACACAAATAAATCTCTTTTAGTAACATGCAAGTACAAGAATCACTTACACAATCAAGTCTCATCCTTTTTAATCCAAATACCGAATCAAAATCATAATCAAAATCAAAATTCAAAACCCTCTTTTAATTATCAAAACTTCGAACCTAAAATCAACACAAACACCATCCAAAATTGACATGCAACCAAGTACTCATTTCGATTATCACTAGTAGCTAAAGCACTTAGCATATAAGCCCACAAAATCAACTTAATCCTTTTCCAATCATAAGACCCATTCAAGTTTTTAAAAAAAACACACATGCATAGATCAATTTGGACATGCAAGGCTTTAAATCATAATTTCAACTCATTTTAACCCTTAATTTAACCATTCAACTCATTTTCTTTACAAATCAAACTAAACTCATTTGATTATACTCAAATCTTACATGCATGCCATGAAACTTTCTTAAAAACAAAGATTTATATTCAATATCAAGTTTAAAACTAAAAAAAATAAGCAACTCATCATTCAAATAAAAACCCCGTTTTCTTTTAACAACAAAATTCGAACTAACACCAAAAAAACCAAAGAAAATACCACATATCATCCGCTATACTTCTTCTATGATCATACACTAAGAAATTGAGATTTTCTTAGATAAAATCAAAAGAAGTTGAATTCAAAATTAGCTTAAACAATGTAATTACATGCAAAAGGTAAACGGATAGAGAATGAGAAATAAGGAAGATTGATGGTGAAAACTTTGATTTCCAACTAGAATTAAGCTTTGCATGTAAGAGAGAGAAGAAGGGAGTGTATGAGAGAGTAAGAGCCGAGAGGGAGAGCTCGGGAGAGAAGAGAGAAAAAAGAGAAAGAGAAAGGAAAGTGATAGAATGAAATGGAAATGACCCAACTTCTCTCCTTTTATACTTACAAGTTAGTGGAAAAGAGAAATTACCCTTGTACCCTTCTCTCATTATTAGCACAAAATGCATGCAAGGATAATATGGTCATTTGGTTAAGTTGAATGGAGATAGCGGGGTAGGAAATGACACATCTAACCTTCTCTCATGTTTTGAGTGGAAATGCATGCAATGGCAAGTTGGTAATTTAAAAAGAATCTAAATTCTTAATTTCCTTTTATCCTTAATCAAAAACGAATTTGATTAATATATTTTTAAATCAGAAAAGATAAACATGCCACAAATATCACTTTTAGAATATAGATCTTGAAATTAGCTTTTCAGCCATATTTAAAATATTTTTTGAGTGTACGGTTTATTTGCTATGGATTTTACAAGATTGCGCTCAAAATAGAATTATTACTCAATAAAATCATTTTAAAATACACTGATCATGAAATAAATCCGTCTATCATTTTTATAAAGTCTCTAGGACTATTTTAAAGATAACTAAACCAACTTCACACCTTGAACATACTCGGATAATTTTATAAAAACATTTAAAGGTTCAATAAACCTTATTTTAAATCAAATAAATACCTTAAAATCATTTAAAATCATCCAGATCACGTAATCATGCATACAGACAAGCAAACACATATATTCACACATCACAACTCATACTTGATCATAAAATTTTCCTTTTTATCATTACTTTCCATTTTCACGTAACGGGTCGCGCCCTGTCTGACGGCCAGATGCTAAGCGTTTTCAGACACGCTTCATAATCATTCTCTTTATATCAACTGACACATCACTTGAATATAATACTCACTTAAACATTTCTATTTCACACAATAGCACATAGTTCACATTTAAATACTTTTAATCTCTTTTAAAACGGGTCCCGTTCTACCTGACGACCCGACAACACAGTTTATCCCCTAAGCTGACTCATCAAACTGGAACGGGTCATCTTACATTCCCAGTTACTAATATTCAATAAAGAAAATTAACCAACAAAATCATTTATCCCTTTATTTAATCACATAATTTATAATTACACCACAAAATTATACTTTATTCACTTAGTCATGTCACGAAATTCCCAGTCGTCACAGATTAACACTGGCTTTTCCTACGCTTCCGTGCTATTTCAGTTGGCATCAGAGCAGGATTTTTCCTGCCATTTTCTCTAATTGATTCGTTACCAAAGAAGATTTTCGGGAGGTTACGACGGCTTTAACCACGGCTGTGAAGGTTTTCACAAATTGAGTGGATACTTTGTCGAACCAAGTAAAAAATAACATTAACAATGTAGAAGAGAAAGAGAAGAACAAAGTCGAGACAAAGATAACAACAACAATGTAGAAGTGTTGTTGCGATTTGGTGGGATAAGTTGGTTATGTAGAGGAAGAGACAAAGAAAGGAATCGATCAAAACATGGAAATGAATTAGACCTTTGATGATGGGGAAGTTTTTACTAGAGAATTATAATTATAAGATTCATAAAGAGCGTATACAGATGAATGATACAGTTTAACATTATTAACTCGATAATACTTACAATATGTTTAATGTTTGTCCTTAACCAAAAAGGGTAGCTTGTTGTGTTTCAAACATGAGGATGATATGGTAGAGTATTATGGACTTGATGATAATGTGTCAGATGAATGTTCTCAATCAAAAGAGGATAATCTATTGAATATATAGGTTGAAGAAGGAGGTGAGACAAGTGGTGATAATTTTGTATCTTCTCAAGTGGGCCAAGATGACTCAGTGATAAAAAAGATAAGAATAAAGATGTAGAAGAACACATTAAATAAGGCCTTGAGAATGTTTATGAAGACGAGAATGAGGGTGTTTTGAAACGTTTTTGTTAAAAGTGTGTAAACAATGTCCTTGAACACTGAATGTAGATGATTTACAACGTGAGAGTTAACTCCATCATTGTGTAATGTGAGCCCCCAAACATTCGAGATTGTAGTAGATTATGAAATTTATGAGAACTTGAACATGATGTGGGTGGTTCATGAAATTAAATTACTTCCATAAAGTTATTTAGCATCATTTAATATAATTTGGGATAATCCATTGGTTGACACTTACGTTAGTAAAGAATTTGTTATTGACATTGCTAGTTTGAAGTACAAAGATGTTGTGGTTTAATATATATATATATATATATATTCATGTGAGTTAATATTAGGTATAGCATATCAATATGATTTGAATTATTGTCACAAAAGCTGTGGTGTGATAATTGACTTCAAAAGTGATAACATGGAATATATCTTGTCTCCATTTAACAATAAATTTGTTTTGAAGTCATCATATGAATGCACATTAGTTTTTGGTACAATATATAAGTTTTGTAATGTTGATTTTAAATTTGTGCTCACAACATTTTATCATGGTTGGTTCAAACTGGTTTTAGAGATACCCTTATGCTTAAAAGTTATTTTAATGAAGGATGTGAAGTACAAAGTTACAACAAGGTCATTGCCTTTAAAAGTACTGCCATGACGAGACAAATAGCAAGTCGCGTAATTGTTATTCTAGATGAGAACTCGAGGTCAAGTTCTTTTGAAGTGGAGGTTTCAGATGTAGGAGGATTTTTGGTGCACAACGAGGGTATAATGAGACACGAGAAGAGCAAAGGTATGATCGCTGAGGACTGCATGATCACGCTACCGAGGATGTATGATTACATGATCACACTGCTGGACTACATGATCATGCCAAATTGGCGGAAGCATTTAGAGGATTAAAGATTGTGCATGATCATGCTTAAATACTGCACGATCACGCTGCTTTTTAATTATTATCTATTTATAATTAGGATTTGTTTTATTTCATGTTAGGATTTTCTATCCCTGTATAAACAATTTTATGATGTAACATAAAATAATTATTGAAATTAAAATCCTAAAAAAAATTCTCTCATCTTTCTTGTGGATTCAAGAAAACCCTTGTAGATAAGAAAAATGGTGATGCCTAATTCACTGACCATAGTATGAGGAGACTAGCTTCTAAGAAATTTTCCAGAGCTAGCCTAATTATTATCAAGAATGATACACATGGTGCATGCCAAAAAAAGATCTGTCAAAATTATGTATGTATAATTAGCTATGTACTAGCTAGCTAGATAGGTTTCTAAAAATTGCAAATTTAAGTACATAGAAAACTAGTTATGCATCAAAGTCTAATGCAAGAAATAAACTTGACGAGGACACACCTTCGAGGGTTACTTAAATATTTAGCATGAAAATTCTTCTCCACATTTTATTTTAGTACCTTATACGTAAATCTTAAATTATTGCTTACTGCCCAGAAGAATTTGATGAAGGGATTGCTCAGAGCATCTTTAATGCTAAGAGCATCTCCAACCCATTATAATATTTTGAAGTAATTTCTAGATCAAGATAGTGTAAAAACTACACTATTTTCAAATTCTACTTAAACTCATTGACACTAAATTTTACACCATTCTTGTACTAAATAGATTGTTATATTACTAAAGTACAAAAATAAAGTTAAAAGTAATAAAGTGACGGAATACAAATGAAACAAATTTATTTTAGTAAAGTCGTAAAGAAGTACAAGGCCAACGTGAGAATATATAAAAATTCTAAAAATTTAGCGTAACATCAAATTTGGTGTAAATTTAGGTGTGACACCAAAATGGTATAAGAACATAATGCTCCAATATATAGATGAAGCGAAACATGGAATGAGTGAAGGCTTCGAAAACCTAAAACATTGCTTAGTGCACTAAAATAAGTGATTGATATAAACTTAAATTAAACACAACATACTAATTTGGTAGAAATGATAACTGACAGAGTGACAGTTAATAACGATACTATATATAAATGATCTTTGGAATAAATGTTTTTGATTACAAAATGCAAGATCTCAACTCATGAAAAGATTAATTAGAAAGGAAAACTCATGAACAGATTTATAAACTATAAAGCTCCGGTAATATTATAAAAAAAATAAGTAAAATAAGCCCGAACTGGTCCTACTTTCTCACTCGTAGCTTCCCCCAAAGACTAAGGTAAAACTAAGCTCTCAGCATAAGTACACACACCTCAAAATGGATATAAAGAAGAACCCTTGTTGCTTCCCCAAAGCTAAGGTGAAACTAGGCTCTCAACATAAGTACACACATCTTCAAATTCTGAACCAGTGATTTATGATTTTGAAGACAACATTATGCCTATATTCACACAAATGGAGATGGGTTTTATATAACAATCTGTTGGCAGTGTTAGTAGTCCATTCCCATAAAAGATAGTGAACAATTTTGTCCAAGATTTTTCCGCACCATAATTATTCATTACCCAAACATCTACACGGATCTCTTTATGGACATTATAACTTGCAGAAAGGCTTTTGACAAAAGTGCTGAAGGTTGCATGATATGTACCTTCTGCGTATTTCATTGGCAGCAAAACTTCTCGATAAGTTCCGGTTTTTATATTAAGAGAAATAATTATCCCCTCTTTAAAATTACCATTGTGCATAACAAGAACAACAACCCAGTAAAAAGCTCTCTTAGTGTACACCCTCACATACTTATGATTATCATCTAAAGAAAAATCTTCAATCTTTCTCCAAGAATCTGACTTGGTACTATAAACAAACAATGAACAATTGATCTGACCCCAACACACCCCAAATACATTAAAATCATTGTCCTGATCATTATAGCAAAAATAATACAAAGTCATACATCTTGAAGCTATTAATTTAGGCAATATTCTTGATTTCTTAGTAGACGGATTCCACGAAAATACAGTAAACAAACCAACTCATTACGGTAACCCATTACAACATTTCAGAGTTTCTTATTAGGAGGGTCAATTTTAAAAGACTCAGTGATGGGTTTATAGGCAGAGAATATAATGAACAAATCTTAAAATTTGGTATTGGTTTATCATTAGAATATTGTTCTGTGAAGAGATGATGATGAGTAAAGTGAGGGTCATTAGTTGAATGAAAGAAATAATTTTTGATAAAATCATCACTAGAAATCATATACATCCATAATTTATAAACCAAAATACATCTTAGAAGAGTTTTCACCGGAAGCTTTAAAAGTGTTTCGTAGATGATATCTTGAAGAAGGCTAGAGTTTTCATTGGTTGCCATGGGATGGATTCTAGAAGTGGGCAACAATTCATTACAATTTTAAAAATAATTATTAATTTAATGATATTGATTATACACTGGAAATTTAAATTTTCGATTATATTAATTTAAGATTATAAAATCTGAAGTAGGTTGATTTTTAAAAATTAATTAGATCCTGTAAATTTTATTAAATTATGAAATTTACTGAAGATTACTTTCATGTGAAAGATAATATACATTGATCAACATTACATTATTTGAAAGAAAACTTGCAATGTGATTTTCGCGAGCAATGCCGAATTTAGCACATTCATTAGAGGTGCAAGAATGAAAAAGCTCCGCAAATTCGAAATATCAAGATGTGTTGTTGTTGCCCTCTAGTAGCCTTAGGGATGGCAAAATAATCCGATCCGACGGAGACCCAATCCGAAACCCGAAATTTTGGATTTACCGAACTCGATTTTTTGGATTTGGATTTAATTTTTAAACCCGAAAATTTTTGGATTTGGATTTAGATATTAGGTATACCGATCTGAAACCCGAAACTCTATCCAAATCCGATCCGAACCCGAAATCGGAAAAAACCCGAATTATTATATATATATATTAATTATATATATATTATTGGAATTTTAGATATTAAACATTATAATATTATAATATATATATATTATAATATAAATTATACATATTATTATATAATTTTTTAAGCATATATTTTTATATTTATGTTAAAAATTAACTAATTATAAAGTTTAATGAAATATAATTATTCAATCATTTAAACGGGTGATAAGGTTTATAAGGTAAATAAAACATCTTTTAGTGATAAATCTAAAAAACTGGTTATAATTGAGTTGATTTTTTAAATATTATCTATACATATAATAACACAATTAATGATGTGGTGGAGTGGTTGAAAATGACACGTTAAAATTCCTTCTATACAAGTCGCGTGTTCGATCCCAAACACTTGCAATATCAATAATTATACAAATTTACAGATTTCGGGTTCGGGTTCGGGTTTCGGTATGAATATCCAATTCAAAAAAATTTTGGATTTCGGGTATACCCGAATCCGATCCGAAATATGATGGATCGAGTTCAGGTATTCATTTTTGGGTATTTTTCAGGTTCGGGTCGGGTTCGGGTATGGATAAAATTTTCGGGTTTGGATAAGGATTCTGCATTACCCGATCCGATCCGACCCGATTGCCGTCCCTAAGTAGCCTCACCAAGTATATTAGGCACCTACACGGCAAGAATGTGGGGCTATGGAGAGAATAATTTAACAAACAATGAAGAACAATATTCTCAACATTGATCTTACCATGATCCAACAGTATATAATCAAATGGTATCAAATAAACCACACTGAAGTTGCATTTGTCATGATTGTCGTTGAGTAATTGAGATGCAGTTGAATCAAAGGTATCGTGGAGTAATTGAGACGAATTAAAAGTATCACTGGGGAAAACAGAATCTCTGATATATTCAAGACGAATACTCAGAAATTCTTTGACAAGCCCAATTATCACAGTTGATATCATAAAAAAACTTAGTTGGCCGACTAGCAACCAGTGACAACAAACTTACCGATAAAACAGCCAAGTCAGGAAATTGCAAGCAAATAAGGTTTATGCACCACATAGTCATAGCAAATATACAATTCAGTCCAAAGTTAGTGCCCAATTATCATAAGCTCATATAGAACCAAAAATTATAATTATGGTTAAAAAAAATCACAAGAAAAAATAGTACCAGACTACCGATTAAAAAAATCTATTGAAGTAAAGATTAGAAGAGCGTCAAAAATAAAAAAATTAGAACAAACATGTAATAATTGATTTAAAATTGTAGTCAAGCATTACCCATTATTTTTGTACCCGATTCATGACTAGAAAGTTTTTCTGACACTTTATTCGGGTTAAAACTCAGAAAATGAAAAATATCAAAATAAGAAAATTTATTGATTGGGCGATCAACTTTTTCGAATAAAGTAAATTTGTTGCTTGAATATTGCATTATTTTTAAGAGAACGTGCAATAATTGTCGAAAAAAATAGCAAAAAAAAGATTTATCGTTGAAAAAAATAATAAAAAGCGAAATCCTTGTTTATTCTTAGGGAAAATAAATTCATTAGTCCTTAAACTATTAGGTTTTTTTGGTTCAAGTCCTTAAACAAAAAACCTTATTTCTTAGGTAATTTAATTTCCTAATTTTCTAATTTAGGTCATTCCGTTAAGATCCAACTAAACGTCCGTATATATTTTGTGTTTTACGTGTTTAGACTCCAACTGTTCAATTTTTATTTTTTTACACACGTATTCACGACGATTAAAAACTCTCTTTAAACAACTAATTAAAAGACTAGGATTTTGCTTCAATCATTTTGGTAAAATTTTAAACACTTTCAATCATCAATCTATGTATGTTTTTTTAACAATGTTATTGTATGTTCTTTCATCTTTAATTCATTTTTTCCTAATTTTTTAATTTAATTCAATTATGCAGCAAATGGATTCAGGAGTTAAAATGGAGATTCATCATGGTGGCGAGTTTGCAGAAAAAGATGGAATAAAATACTATAATGGAGGTAAAGTTTAGTACACTTGTAATTAGGATTTAAGTATTCTCTCTCTTTCTTTGTTTGAGAAATACGTAAGTAATGAGTTAGGCTATAAAGATTTCAAAATTTATTGGCATAAGTGTGGTGCACTGTTTAATGAGTCAGGTTGTAAAATTTTATGGAATGATGATTGTGTCTCAGATATATGCACATATGCATTACACATTGGGTCTATTAATATATATATTGATCATACATCTGAGACTGAGGAAGACAATTATAGTACTGATGATTTTAGTGATGAAAGTATCGATGAAGAAAGTAGTGAGGACAACGATGAAGAGAGTGTGTACGGAGAAAAAATAATGAAGATATCTCTAGCAGTGAGGATGAGTAGTGGTGTGAAATAAGAAAAATTAAAAATCTAGTTAAACAAGTTAAAAGAAAGCCAACAGAATTAACTAGTAATGGTGAAGATAACCGATATTTTGAAATTGATTATGAGACTGACTCATTTAATGTTGCGGAACTTGAATCAACAGATTCTAGTGATTTTGAGGTGGAATCTGTGCAAACCAAGAAACTAAAAAAATTAAGAAGCGGTAAAATGTATACAACATTTAATCCTAAGACTCCAATGAAAAATATAAACTTTGAACCTGGATTGTTGTATACAAGTGTGCAAGTGCTGAAAAATGTTATTATAGACTATGCAGTGGAGCAATAAAAAGAGATAAAATATAGTAAAAATGATCTTCAAAGGGGTTCATGCAAGGTGCAGGGACAATTGTCCTTGGTACTTGTTTGCAAATAGAACTGATGCAGATGGAGCATTTCAGGTTAAAAGATACACTAAAAAACATAGTTGCGTAATGGTATATAAGAATAAGATTGTTAGATCTGATTGGATTGCAAGAAGATACGGAAGTCAGATAGGGCTAATCCCAAATGGAAACTTAGAAATTCAGCAACATATAAATTAATTACATGGTCTAATAATTACAAAAAATCAATGTTGGTTGGCAAAAAAGAGGCTCTTGCTGAGATTAATGGAGAACTGACAAAACAATATAAAAGATTGTATGACTATGGTAGTGAAATTCTGAGGTCCAATCCGGATAGCACAATCAAGATAAAGGTTGAGAAACCAGACTTGAATAGTCCTTCCATATTTCAGAGACTGTATATTTATTTTGCCGCATTGAAGGAAGGATTTGTCAAGGTTTGCAGAAATGTAATAGGTTTAGATGGTTGCTTTTAAAAAAGTTATGTGAAAGGTGAGTTGTTATCCGCGGTTAGTAGAGAGGGGAATGATCAAATGTTCCCAATAACTTGGGCCATTGTAGAGGTTGAATCAACGGACTCTTGAAAGTGGTTTATTAAGCATTTAAAGGAAGACTTAAATCTGGATAATGGTTTTGGATTTACTCTAATGACCGGTCAACAAAAGGTATAATCATATTTATTTATTTAATTACTTGAATTATATGCTTACTCTAATCCGGAAAATGACTGGGTGTCACCTTCTCGAGGTGGCATCCTTATAACTTCAGATTTCATCATCCTCCGTATAGGGACTGAAATAATCACAAAGTTGGTCATTGATGGGTTTCAACCCTTGAATCTAAGGGGGGTGTATAGCCTTTGCACGATTGTTGAATTCCGCATCCTTGATTATAATCTTTGAATCCATATCCCGGATCATCCATGGTTTTTGTCATAATGTTAATTCGTAGCAAATGTGTTTGACTTTTGCGCCTAACAATGATGCATCTGATGTGCTAATTTATGAATGTTCTGCAGAAGACCATGCAAGTTATTTATGATGTTGCGGGAGGAAAGCTCGGCTTTGGAGCTCAAGGGTGTGCTTAATTAGCCTAACTACTTGTCTTGTTAATATTTGTAAGATAATACTTGAATGATTGGAGTTACAAAAGTAGAGTAAATTCTATAGAAGTAAAGTGTATACATTTTATCTATAACTTAAAACAGTTACTTTGATTAAAACATCTGGTACAATGTCCTTATTTTCTAAGTTTTAATATTTTTAATGTTCCTTATTTGACGGTTGTTGAGCCTACCAACTACTATTTCTTAACACTCTTTCTTAAACTATTAGATTAGTTTTAAGGTTTAAAATGTTGAACGAGTGCAACATAAGTATAAATAAGATATGTATGAATATGTTTGAATCATATGCCACTGTGAAGTACAACAAAAATCATTTTAAGGTTTAAAATGTTGAACGAATGCAACATAAGTATAAATAAGATATGTATGAATATCTTTTATACTCTGCATACCCATTTTAATGAATTTTTATTTGAAGTAACATGTCAATTTTTACACAAATAATACATTTACATCTTTTAGATATTACCTTCTGTTTGTACGGCTATAAGGGTGACAATACAATACTAAATGTTAAAATTTTATTTATTAAAAAGAAAAAAAAGGATGATAAAGATAATTAAAAGTAAACGGCCGTTTGTTAGGATCTTAACAGAAGGATTAAAATCAGAAAAATAAAAAGTTAAATAATTTAAGATAGCGGGTTTTTTGTTTAAGGATTTTAACTAAAAAAATCCAAATAGTTTAAGGACTAATGAATTTATTTTTCCTTATTCTTTTTTTAGGTAAATTATATTCCCTTACTCTTATTCTCTGCGTGTGTAAAAATTAAGCAAAGAATAGTTTCATCTCAAAACACACAAAGCACAAACACACACTAATTCAAATCTCGAAAATGAAATTAACAAAACTTATCACTCACCTCAAACACTACAATTCATCTTCAAACAAATACACACACAATTTTGTATCTATTATTCAACCTCCATTACACACTCACTCTCCAAACCCTAGCTTCACGCTTCCCAAGAGATGGCACGGCAGTCATGTTCATCGCGATCGCCGATCTGAAGAAGGCGAGAAGATTTTCCGGTTAGGTCTCGCCGCCGATATCGGATTAGCTGTCGGAAAAGCGCTCACGGGTTATGTCTCCGGTAGTACTGCGATTATTGCTGATGCTGCTCATTCTCTTTCTGATGTGGTAATCATTTCTCTTAGTGTATCGTGTACTCGATAAATTGTTAATCCGGATGTCAAATTAGTAATATCGATAATTTTATAGTGGAATAGTTATGTAAGTTGTGTAGTGTATATTTAAGGTCGACTTAATTATTTTATATCTCGATATTGAATAGTAATGTAAGTAGTCTAGTGTATGTTTAAGGTCGACATCTGTAGTTAATTTATGTCATCAAATTTATTGATCTCGAATTAGATAAATTGATGATCTCAATATCTGATTAATAATATAAGCAGTCTATTGTCTATTCGAGGTTGATTCGATAATCTGATAATCTCGAAATTGAATAGTAATATAAGACTTATTGAATTTCGTAGTGCCCCAATCACTTAAACTATTGAATTAATTATGATTTTTGCCTATAATTTAATTTTCATTCATCCGGTTTTGTAACCGAAACCGAGCCGGTTAAAACCAAACCGGGATTTTTAAACCGAATCCGAACCGGCGGTTGCGGTTTTCGATTTTAGAAACTGGAGATATATGGTTGCGGTTTCGGTTTTGACCGGAAACTGAGCCGAACCGGCCATGCTCTCTAGTGTAGTGTATATTTAAGGTCGACTCAAAAATTTGATATCTCTTTATTGAGTAGTAATATAAGTAGTGTGGTGTATATTTGAGGTCGGCTCGATAATTTGATTATCTCAATATCGAATAGTAGTATTAGTAGTCTAGTATGTATTCAAGGCCGACTCGATGATGAAATAGTAATATAAGTAGTTTATTATGTATTCAAGGTCGATATATGTAGTTAATTGATATATTATTGTTTTTTAGCATTTAATATAATGTTGTAATTGTAGTCCGTAGTCGAGAAGTCAATAATCTCAATAGATATTAGTTTTTCTCGGTTCTAATATTATAAGTGTAGTGTGTATTTAAGGTTGATATCTGTAGGCGACAATTAAAAACTCCGTAACTAATACTAGTTCCTACTTCCCGTCCCAAATTAGTTGTTCTTTAGCGTTTCGAGCTATGTATTATATGCACCTTAAAATACGTGCAGAAAGTCAAAGGGACAACAAATTAGGTAAGGAGGGAGTAGTTTTTCTGGTTCTAATAAAACAAGTGTAATGTATATTTAAGGTTAATAAATTAATAAGCTCGATAAAGTTGGCAAATATGTACATAAATTCTTAAACCTATATATGCATTTATTTCGTTTTGGTTAGGTTCAGTAGGTTACTTGAAGATATGTTTATCATGAATTATTGCGAGAAAGTGGACTGGAATTCGTTTGAATGTAATATTAGTTGCATAAGATAGTAAGAGTTAGTAATATCTTTAGTCCCTTTGGCATTGTGTCGCTCCAGTATGCCTTGCAATATACATATATCTTGATCTGTTCAAGGTTTTAGGTTAAATTGGTTACGAAGAGACGTGCTTGGTACGAAACTGTTGGTAGAAAGGCTAGTAGAATTTGCTTGTATAATATTATGGAAGAACTTTGGTTGCGTCAGTCAGCAAGTCACAGGATATATGTTCATAATATATTAAACAAAGCAGTGTTTTGCTAATATCGTTAGAAAACAAATGCTGATAGCCGATAGGCAAATGGTTAAGTCAACTAGGATCTGTTCGGAATTGTGGTAGTTAAGTGATAGTCTATAAGTGCTGTTATGGTGTCTTGTAAATGCTGGGGTCTGGGAGTAGTTAATACGCCTGGCATTTTAATATTTCATTGCTCCAGCATAAATTAGCTAAGTTTAGGTTTTAGAGGAGGTGATTAGATTCTTTATTTGCTAAATAAAGAATATATTTGCATGTATTGTTTATGAGAAAATGTTGATAACTTGAAGTCTAACCTAAATCGTTTCATGACAATGTCGCTCTAAAAAGTTTCTTTCAATTGACATGGTTGAACAGTAATTCAGCATTGGTAGGGTCTAGGCGCAGCCTCTAAAAGCCAACACCCAACAAACACCTTTAACAGTTTAAGGGCCTTGTCAATTATATTTATTACATTTTCCCTGACATAAATCCTTTAAATTGTCTACGTAAGCTATGATGTACAATTTTTTACCAGTATAGTGTAAAAGAAATGACTATGCTGAGATATGTAGTAAAATGATTTCAATTAGGACAAGGATCACATTGATATATCTATAAATGTGTCATGCGTGTGTGTGTATCCGTGTCTGTGCATGCGCATGTGTAATCTCTATAAAATCTTTCAGGATGCATTTTATTTAGCATGCAATCTTTTTTCTTGAAAAAGAGGACAGCCTCTAATTTATTGAACAGTAATTTTTGTTTCTATTCCACAAACACCTCTGTGAATGTTGTTTCTCTTCAATGTTTGCAGGTTCTTAGTGGCGTTGCCTTGTTGTCATATAAAGCAGCGATGGTTCCCAAGGACAAAGAACACCCATATGGTCGCTTTTGATCTGTACCTACATTCTGCTACCCTTTATATTCCTGTAATTATATCATATAATGATAATAGTTATATTTTCTGATCATATATGTATATATGGGTTGCGATCAACTTAGAACCAATCCTTAAAATAGAACCTTAGAACCATTACAATATAAGGCAAATTCTGGTGCAGATGCCTAAATTTTTAATACACTATTATGATCTAAACCTATATACATGTTTTTTGCATCGTTGTGTATGCTTAAAAATGTTTTCAAAATATAATTGTGGATTTCTGCTGTAGAACCCTAACAAATAAGGCAAAGTTCTGCAGTTGAACTCTTACCTAAGATGTGTAGGTTCTAAGAGTTCTAAGAGGAGAGTGACTTCTATATATATATATAAGTGCATGATTAAAGTAAACCTACTGTGTCCCGTAAAAGAGTTTGCATCCTGATGATGTCTAAGTATATGTAACCCATAGTATTAAAGAGTTTGCATCCTGATGATGTCTAAGTGTATGTAGCCAATAGTATAATTTAATACCTTTCAATCTGTTTAACTACTTAAGTACTTAGTTCTTGTGTTGACAGAGTTTGGTGGGCCCTCAATGTATTATCTTCTATAATCATGTTTCACTTTTATTGTAGAAAATAGATAATCTGTTGACAAAAGGTCTCCACATAAGTGGGCATGTGTAAGGGTCAAACTGGTACACAGGTGTGATGGCTTTTAAAATTTCTTTTCCTTCTCTTACAGGTCATGGCAAATTTGAATCACTAGGAGCACTTGGAATTTCAAGTGTGCTTTTGGCATCTGGCGGAGTTATTGCCTGGCACGCATTTGATATTTTAGCGGTATAGATCTCTTCCAAAAAGATATGGAAAATATTACTAATGTATCATCGTCTTTTATTTCTTGAATTAGTTAATCATATTTTGATTTCCGTCACCTATTTGTTATTATTTTATCTGCAGGCATTGTTAACAGCAGCACCACAAATAATTGATCCGTCGGCTCAATCACACATTCATAGCCATAGTGGACATCATGGCATTGACATGAGTCACCCTGTATTAGCAATAAGTACGATGCTGGTATCAATTTCAGTTAAAGAAGGGTATTTGTCAACTAAACCTCTGACTTCATAATATAGATTTTCGTATCTCTAAGTTTTAGTGTGATAATGAATGCAGTTTCACTTTGTCCTATTTCTAGTGTTTGATCTTGATTTACTTGTTTTTGTTCTCTTTTTACCTCTAGACTATATTGGATAACAAAGAGAGCAGGAGAAAGGTCAGGTAGTGGGTTAATGAAAGCAAATGCTTGGCATCATCGTGCAGATGCTGTTTCATCCATAGTTGCTCTCATTGGTGTTGGTAATGACTAATGACCTTCATCCCCGTACATGTTTAGAAAAATTTTAGAATATATGATCTATTGGTTGATGTACTTACAAGGGATATTTACTAGTGTTTGTTATCTGCATCTACGTTAGTGAGTGGAAACTTGAAGTTGAGACAAGTACAAATGATATGTTGCTAGATTTGATATTATTTGTTTGAATAGCTGAAATACCAATAAATTTTTTAAAATGTACTAGAAGTTAATAAAATTTCCACTGACATTCAGTTCATAACATATATTTTTGAAGTTTATATTATAGAAAAAAATGAGTGCTATTGTAGGAAATTGGAGTGTTCAAACGATTTAGTGGAAGATATGGGAATATGTATTAAGATAGTTGGATGTACTGAGTGTATGCTGAATGTAGATGTATGTACCTATGAATATATTGAATTGAACTTGGGAAAGGAAAGCATAAATACTTAGATGTGAAATGCCTATCATCTGCTGGTTGAGACTGTTTGATTTCGTGCACCAATGTCACAATGACTATTTTAAGGGATTCTAAATCATATATCTGGGTCTGTATGTGAGAAGTTCTGCTTCTGTCTTCAGTGTTTGTGGTGTTTATCTATGTATAATTTGCTTTGGTATTATATACCATTTTTTGCCCCTTTGGCCTTTCCAATTCATAAGCCTCCTATTGTGGTTGAAAGTTGCTCCTTTCTGATGAGGGCTTAGTTACTTCCATCAGGAGGATCAATTGTTGGGGTGAAGTTCCTGGATCCTCTTGCTGGACTTGTTGTCTCAGGCATGATTATTAAAGCTGGACTTGAAACTGGTTATGCAAGGTATTTTTTATCCGTGGTTCTTTTGTTTAATTATTGCTACCGTTTGGCTGTTGTTATAAGTCAATTTCTGTTCAAGGATGATATACCAATACCTTAAACTTGCAATTATAAACCTAATTTTTTAGTTCATTGTTAATCTGTGAGATTGATTTTTCTTGATAGCATAAATAATGCCGCTAGCTTCTTTCTATATTCTCTGTTAAGACATTGTATGGGAAGTTAGTTTTTACAGCCACCTTAAAAGTAAACAGAGGTATTACGTAGTGAAACATTTGTGTAGCCAAATCAGGTATCCTTTTAGTAGTTTCTTTTTACTGTTTATTATAGCTGTGTGATATGAATCCTACCGCTATAAAAGTATAGCTAACAGTTGAATTAAGAGTATCTAGTATGTACTAATTAGGCTATGACAGATTATAATTAACAGCTGTCTATACTCTGTATCTGGATTTATAGTGTATTGGAACTGGTGGATGCTGCAATCCCAGCTCAACTTCTTGATCCCTATAGGCAAACAATTAAACAAGTCGAGGAAGTGAAGGCAAGTCAATTTAACCCCTCCTCCTAAGGAAAAAAATGTCATGTCCAGTTCTCTGTTATTGCCATGTTTTTCTAAATATATTACTACCTCCGTTCATCTTAATTTAAATTTCTGATTGATATAAAAATATATAAAATATAACTATTTTCTTTTACACCTTAACATGCACGCAAAGTTGTTCAGGGGCTATTTTTTTGCAACTGAGAAAGTCTCAAGTATCTACTTTTTTTTATTATTAGCACTATGTTTAAATGCTAGCTTAGCTGTTCTTTGTAATCTGTAGACCAACATGTGAAACTAATAAATTTTGTTATCTTTGCTGAAAGTCTGAAACTAGTAATTAAGGTCTAATATAAGTTGTGTTTTTAAGCTGAATAAATACTAAAGAATTGTATTGATTCTGGGAATAAAAGGTGGATGCAGTCCAATAATCGAAGTTGTACTTCATCTGTATTCTTTCAAGCTCTAGGGTGGAAAATGAGTAGTTCACCCTTAGTTTATATGAGCCTGATCTTAGATTAATAAATCTTTCTCTTCCCTAACATTAATATTATATTTTTGGCATTTGATTTGTGTACCGACATCCTGCATGACATTTGATGTTCTGGGTTTTTTTTTTATGCTAGCGCTTTTGTCTTTAAACGGGGTCAAGAGTGTGGATAGAGACGGGGGAGGGAGGGGTAAACTGCGTTGCTAGTATGATTTGAAATTCTTATGCTTAATTTATTTAATGATTATGTGGTGTGTTTTATATGGAGAGTCGGAAACTTATGACTCAATTTAAGTTGAAGGATGTTCACTATCTACAGTTTGCTTTGTGGTCTGTTGTAATGCTACAGGGATGCAATCATTTAAGGGGAAGGAGAGCTGGTTCATCAATGCATCTTGATGTAAATATTGAGGTTGTTCTAATGTTGTATGATTTATTCTTCACATACCTAACACTTTCGATTTTATGCACTTGTGACTTATGTGCTATTTTTTCTAAATTCTACAGTGGTTACTCTATAACCTCGCAGGTTGATCCATTTTCTAGTGTTAGTGCTGCACATGAGGTTGAGGAAAATGTTCGTCGTGCAATTCTAGAGTCCCATCCTGAAGTAGCTGAAGTTTTTATTCACATAGGTATACAAGTTTAATCTCTGATGTCACATATAAGTTCATCATGGGTTATTATTTCTATTCTATTTTTAAGTGGTTCTATTATGTTTTTTAATTGTTTTCTTATTGTAGAGAGTTCTAAACAGTCATCTCTTACACATGGTTTGAGATTGCATCAAAAGCTAATTTAATAATTTATCCGATGGCCAACGTAGCTCGCTTAGATTTGAAATGTTTATTTCTTATAGATGACTGAAACTGTGGCTAATAATGTATTAGATCTATTTGAAAGGCACCTGATCTATGATTGCTTGTGACCCATTCTAAAATTTGCTCATTCCGTCATTCGTAACCTTCTCAATGCTGCCTTCAGTACCTAAAAAAGGGGTATGGAATACGAGTGGGCTTGTAATATAGACCATAGCCCAGCTGCATTCTCGTTCTTGTATACTGTTACATTCTGACTCTTCTATATTTACTGATTCACCACTTCTAACTTTGACTATCAAGTAGTACTAATTTGATTTGTGTTCCAGTTTGAGATATAGCTATATTATTTGCATCCATTTTATGGTAGAAATAGCTGGTGATTTATATTTTTTCTTATATGTGAGTATATTTTTCACTAATCTGAATTGCTACAAGGGCTAAATTGACTTTTTATATCCATTTTATTCAAAATAGTGAATTTTGAGATAGTTTTTTTACTTTGACTAGCCCATGTGAAGCATTGGGTTTCATGGTGTCGTAGAAAGAGGTCTATAGGATTATTTCAGTGATAAATTTTTCCCTTTAATCATTATTATTACTCTATTAAGCATATCTATTTATCTTATTTTTTTCTTTGCAGAGCCTTGGCTCTCAAACATTACACTTGACGTAAAAGATCAGCAAAATGATATGAAGGGATCATATCATTTAAAGAGTAGTGTATCTTCCAAAGATAAAGATATTGAAGACATCATCCATGGATTGTTAGCAGCAAAATATGCAGAGGTATATCTTTCTATCATCTGGAAACTTCGCCTCAAATCGCATCATGTATATAATCCATTATTTGTTAATGTAAAGGTGATGATCTATTCTTACTATATACTGTAACATTTTAGTTTAATCTTTGCATAATCTATGAAAGAATAATGTTATATACTTTAAAGAACGCATGATATATCTGAGAACCAGCCTAGTAATTCCACTAGATAGAAGAGGATAGAAGTTTAGTTACCCAGACTCTTCATTTTGCTTCGAGTACCCGTATCAGACACTCGACTCTCGGACATGGGTATGGACACTTGGACACTTATTTTAGGCCAAAAACATGTAAATTTTTCAGAATATTGCCGAGTCCGACACTTGGATACGAACTCGTATCTGACACGCATACCCGAGTCCGGGTAACATAGGACAGAAGTAGGGGTGTAATCGAGTCGAGTTGAGCCGAATACTGCCAGGCTCGGCTCGACTAAAATAGTTCGGGCTCGGGCTCGACCGAGCCTTTAATTTCAAGTTCGAAGCTCGGCTCGTAAAAGGTTCGGTAGGCTCGAGTTCGGCTCGAAAGCTCGAATTAATTCATTAAATATTAACAAAAATTCGAAATATGATCGGTTCAGCTCGAGTTCGGCTCCATAAAAATAAATAATATATAAAAAATATTAAATATTTACATAAAAATATATTTATAATAAAAAATTAAAAATAATAGAGGCTCGATAAGGCTCGTGAACCTTACGAGCCGAATAATTTGAAGCACAAGTTCGGGTCGGTTAAAAATTAGAAAAGCTCGAGCTCGAGCTCGGCTCGATTATTTTTGAGCTGAATCCTAATTTTTTACGAGCCGAGCTCGAGTATCTGAAGAACAGTTTGGCTCGTTTACACCCATAGATAGAAGTAACAATACTTCATTTTGATTACTAATTGTTCATAGCGGATAGAAGAGCCTCAAAACTATTATTAGTCCAAAAACAGGGTTTTCTTTACTACATCAAGTATTACTTTGTAATAGTAAAATGTGATGATAACTACCACATTTTGAGTCAAAATTTATTTCAAACCCCACTTCAACAAATTGAATTTCATTAGGAAACATGATACAACTGTGCAGTTTCACAATTAACTACATCCTAAAAAGTAATTTTGACTCAAGTTAAAGTTATGATGGAGATTTGTTTGTCCTGGTAATTAATAGGAAGATCGTAGAACATCTGTAGCTTCCGTGTCCCTCATAGCCTCAGCACTCTTTCCCTAATTCCCACATACTGGTCTTTAAACGTTGTAAGGTTATTGTTTTCCATACACACTAGCAAATTACTGTTGACAACTTTGTGATTTTGCATGTACTCAGCAAATGGCTGTTGAACACATAACATCTCATATTCTGCAAGGCAAGACTTTACTTCAAGTAGAAGTATCTATGCCACCAGACATGTTAATTAGGTAAAACTCAAATAAATTGCATCTTTTGAATTGTCAAGTCTCTTCTGCTCCAATCTAGTATATTTTCCTTATCTTTTGATATTCATTTACAGAGATGCAATAAAGTTGGCAAAAGATGCAGAGAGACACATTAAACCGGCTGTCTCAGATGCTGTGCAGGTCTGCTTTCAGTTACAACTTGGTAGTGCTATCACCGAGTTTAACAGTGAAATGTATGATAGTAACAGAGAGGAAAAATGAATTCATCAATAATAGCACTTTCTTTTTCCTTGGCAAATAGCAGCCCTTTGTTTAGAACAAAAATTATTAAGCAAATCATATAGAATGTCAAAAGTACTGGGTCCCTGAGATGGCAGAATATCATGTAAGCATCATAAGCAGTAGAATGCTGCATTTCGCAACTGGAACTATGCAGTATGAACCATCATTTCATATTATTAATTATTAAGCAGTTTATAATACTGCATCATAAGCAGGTAGAATGTTGAGCATCTTTTCATATACTAAAGCAGTTTATATTACTGCACCCAAACTATGTTGGAACTGTTTTGTTATCTCTACCGCCCCGAGATTGTTTCTATTTTCAGTAAATCAAGCTTGAATCTGATTTAAAACTTATCTTCCTTTTAAAAGATTGCTCAAAGTTGAATTAAACAACTTTTTCATCAGTTGGGATAAATATGAATTTTTTGCTTCGCAGGTAAGAAATATTATCATGTTTAAAAAATTGAAGTTTCTTTTAAGATGTGGGATATATTTTTCGTAGTTAAAACTAGAGCCCAGACTTTAGTTTAATTGTATCTTTCAATGGCACACGTTTTTTTCAATTTTTAAAATGAATCCATTTTGTATAACAAATTAACGAAACTCACTTTTATCAAATACAAACAAAAACTAATCACCAATATATAAACTAAAAAAATTGGGCAAGTTTTTAAAGTCAAGGTTAACAATTATATCAAACCAAACGACCCAATAAAATATCACTCAATCAACGGGAGGTTTTATATCCAAAACTGGATAAAGATCATTGAAACCCAAAAAGGATTCTGAGCATACAACCCAAAACATAAACCCTAAAACACAAAATTACTACCAATTGAATATTAATCTAACCTTAAATTCACGAATTAATATAATTACAGTTAAATATTACTCCCTCCGTCCCCCTTAATTCTTTACATTGGGGGACAGGGGCTAGGCACGCACTTTAATGCTCTTATTAAATATAGTTGCATAATTTTTTTAAAATATTTTTTCTTTTAAATAAAAATATAATGTTAAACTTTTATACAAAAAAATAAAAAAAATTAAAAATAAATTACGGAAGTATACTTTATAATTGCACTAAAATACGTGTCAAGCGTAAAAAAATGAGAGAGACAGATGTAGCATTTATTTTTATTTATTTAAGTAAAAAAAATTATTTATAAATAAAATTATTATAACTTGTAAGTATTTATTTATTTATTCCTTTTAAATCTCTTATTCATTTTAAATTATAAATTACTTATTTTAAAATTTACTTAACAGGCGCTTTATTAACGGAAAATCTTTATTAATCAGCTTAAAATATCACAAATCCTTCCCTTCAAAATAAGTGCAACTTTTACCACACATCAAAATATAATAACATATATTTATCAAAATCCAGTATCCACAAACCATCGCCATCAAAAAGTATAGTATAAATTTATATGGTACAAATACAAATTTCAATAAATAAATATGAAGGTAACTGAAGAAAAGAGAAAGAGGAGAAGCCATTGGTCAGATAATTGTAGTCTGTTATTTAAATCGACATGATATTTATTCCGTATAATCAATCCTCACCCCAACAGCTTCTTTCTTCTAAGTCTAACAAATACTAACAGATTCATTGTAGAACAAGACACATCTTTCTCAAAGTATTCTACGATCTTACAGTTACAGCTTCTATTATACAGAATACTTTGAGAAACATGTCTAATTCTCGAGAGAATCAAAACAACAAAATCATGTAAAAAATATATGTATATTAAAATGAATAAAGAGGAGGCTCAGAAGGATCCATTGGTAAAATTTTCTCAATCAAAGAGTGGAGAGAATGAAATCCCCTCAGAAAATAGGTAGGTTTTCATCATCACTGCCTCCTCATTACAAATATTATATCAGAAAACAAAAATCTAAAAAAAATGAGAAACCAAAAAATAAACGCAAGTAATGTTGAAGTGTTGAATCGGCCCTCAAACTCCTGGGTGTTTTGATGGGAGTCTTTGTGTGTGCATATATAGTTTCGATTAGGGTTTCGATACGCACGTTTAGTGAAATTACTGGAACATCCTTGGGCTTTGTGTTAATAAGTGCTGGGCCCAATTTGTAAGTGCCAGGCCCAATGGCCCATGTTGGCATTATACTTTCGTGTTTAGTTTTTAAAAAATTGGACAAATGTTACAAAACTATTGCAGCTTTATTTACGGAAAATAATTATATATTGTAGCGTGGAAAATAATTATATATTATAGCGTGGCAAGTATTAATCTCTTCTATATATAAACAAGGGTATAATTTCATGAGATTAAAAAGTCTCATTTGAAAAAACTAAATTATTCATGAGATTAAAAAGTCTCATGGTTTGTGGGAATCAAACTCAAGTTATTTTATTCAACTATACAACCTCTTACCACTACACCATATTGTCACATCTGTTTTTTTATCATATTATGTATAATATGTAACTGTGCTAAATTAATATTTTATTTAACTTTAAAGATACTTACTTGAATTCCGTAAAAAAAAAGATAATTAGTTGAATATTTGTACAGTTAATTTTAAAGAATTTAATTTCATATATAAAATTAGGCATAGAACATAAATGAATTATTATCTTATTTATTAATCATTTTTTAGTTTGAAAATATATCTCACATATTTTTAACATATTTTTTATTATAAAAAGTAATTAAAATGTACATATATAATTTTTAAAAAAATATTGAATATAGAATCGCTTATATATAAATAATCTATATTGGTATTACATATTTAGATAAGTTCGAGTTATAATGAGTCAATGCATTTTAGAACTTGACCCATTATTCAAAAAATACTCGAAATTTGACTACATGACTCGGCTGAAAAACATCATCATATTCTACTTTTAGTAATATTTAAATTACAAGCTCGACGATAATATCTTACCAATAATGTGAATTTTTTTAATATCTTATGTTAATATAAATTAATGTGTTTGAGGTCTTTATAGGATCAAGTCAATTGATTATTTATATTAAAATTACTAACTTCACTGGTAACGCATTATTATTTTTGGGATTTGTCCAAATTTTAAGAATATTTGAAATTTGAAATTTGAAATGAGATCTCACTAGATTTGTTAAAACTATGATTATATATTAAATCGATTTATTTTACATTTTTCACTTAAAAAAACTAACTTTTTAAAAAGAATTCTTTTAGATCAACAATATCCATTGATCAATATAATATCGTACAAATATTTTGAATTATTCAAATAAAAGTTATAGCTATACTATATTGTAGCATTTGATTCAATACATTTTATATTATTTAAGAAAAAAAACATATATTGTTCAATAATTTGAAGAAATTAACCAGTTCAACTGATATTTATAAAACTTTACCGAACTGAAAATTTTTAATTTTAGAAGAATAATATAAAATGTTATCAAATTATTATATGAAGAAATATTAGAGTCGTAATGAAAGAAACTTAAAAACGATTTAAATAACGATATAAATACAATTGTTCTTTCGAATTCTTGAAAAAAATCATGAATATCAATAATAAGTCTTAAAAAATATATAATTCATTTTTATGTTACAACCATGATTGATACCCGGTTGCGTAAAAAATAGATATGGATTGTTTGTCAGTTATAATGTGAATACCATATATAAATTATAGAAATTTATTTCTTACATAATTTTAATTTTTGAATAATTATAAATGCATGTTATTTAAGTAATCAATTATCTCACTAGATGTTAATAATGATTATACATGTACATAAATCAGATATTTAGCATATAAATAATTAAAACCATAATAATTTACTAAGAGATGTAACATACAATAATTTACATTCTAACACACACATACATGTAACTTAATATTACTTTGTTAACAGTAGTGTAAATAAAAAACAAACATTTTCCCATACATATATACGTTGAATTTCAAAAACTAAATTTTTATTAAAATCAACTTTAATATTAACAATAATATAACATTTACATTATTGTATATTATGATTGCAAGTCATTCTGACTTCAGTTATGCATTTTTTATCCTTTTAAATTGAGTAAGTTAATTGTAAGTTAGTAGTTAACTCAATAATAATATAGAGCAGTACATATAGTTTATTTAAATAAAATTCAAGATTTTGGTCAACTATGTATTCAACATATATGTTAATTTGTAGCTTTTTATTTGTAAACATACTAACGAGATTAAGTTTAATCGTTTCGTTTTAAATGTACACTTACTACCCTGTTTATATTCATTCATTAAATATAAAATAACAGATAAAAAAAATATAATATAATAATAGTTGAGGGGATATTCACTCATAAAAGTGAGGAAGTATTCAAAACTCCTAATGTCATAGGGGGGCATGGAGCTTGTTGAAGAGAAATTTTATCTCCATTTTTTCAAAATTTGACTCAAGAGCCTATATACAAATATTGTTGGAGTTGCTCTACAAACATTATAATTGAATGATGCATAAAAAAATTCTAGAAAATGACATGTGCCTCACACGGGTTATTATGCTAGTTATAGTTAAAAAAAACCTACATATATATCTTATTGAAAAAATCTTATACTATTTTTTTTTACTTTAATGGAGGTGTGATTGCCTCCTAAATTTTTTTAATTTTATTTTGGCGTAATTTATTAATCGATGATCTTCTACTTTAAAATTCATCCTGATATTTTAGAGAAAGGTAGTGCAAATGTTTTTAAAAAAAATTATTTGAAATATGCAATTGGCGAGTTCATATCTTTCTTTATAAAAGTTGACTCTACCACACCATATAGTTATATAGTTAGCCAATCATAGATTTTTTTTCATAATTTTCATCCAATCAGAAGCCATCATTTCAATTTCGAACAATAAAAATTCACGAAATTATTTCTTTTTTCAGAGACTTAACCATGATGTTAACCATCTCGGGTTAGTCTTAAATCACTCTAATTAATGTTTACACTTTTATCATTAATTCAAATTCAAAAACATTTCCTTTTTGACTTTTAAAAATCACTTACAAATTTAACAAAATCATTTTCTTTTTAAACTTTTTACCATTACTAACAAATCTCTAATTTACAAATCTACAATTTCGGACTTTCTCGTCACTAATAAATCTATATAATCTTAGAGGCTACTATTACCCATATAAAATTTATCCATAAATTTACCCATGACCCATGATCTATTTTATTTTCTTACACATAAAACTTTATATCATACACGTATCCATGGATCTTTTACATAAATATTCATCTCAACCCATTAACTTACCCCTGAACTGCTCCATGATTATAACAAATTAGCAACTGTATCTTATCATCATTCTAAATCAATTTTCAAAATTCAAAATTATAAATCATTCTATCTCTCAAGAATAGCGTTACACACAATTAGTTTTTTCTTCTTCTTTTTCCTTCTCCTTCTTCATTTTTATTCTCTCTCAATATTCTGCTTATCTTGCTTCTCTTCTGTTTATATATTGATGTATACACTTTTCTTAGAACTCTTTCAAGAATGGCGAGACATACAAAATCATTAATATATTTTTTTTTCTTTTTCCTTCTTAGACTTTTTTCTTTCTCCCAACTTTTGTCGCCTTCTTTTTTTACATATTTTTGTATATGTGTGTGTAAATTGTTTAATTTGTGCAGGATGAAACGTATGTCAGGATTAAACCAGGTAAAAATTCTTAAATGGAGACAATTATATTAATTTTGTTTATGGGGTTTATATGTTTAATGAAATTTCTAAAAGAGATTTGTTTTTAATTCTCCGCCTTAATTTAGATTACTTGAAATTTAAATTGATGATAAAGATGTTTTGATCATTTGTGGGTCAGTTACGGATATAGATCCACCCTCGACAAATTCATCCTCGAGATCCTCACTTACAGGTTTGATTTTTTATCAAAGTTTAATTGCAATTTTTGTGGCCATGTGGAAAATGAGTAACTTCTGTGTGTTGTTTTCTTTAGGTTTAAAACATAGGATTTAGAGTAAAAACTCAGAGAATGTTCATCCCAACATTTATAATGCCACCGTGGTTGGCTAATGTACTATTCTTACTATTTTCCTGGATTTGCTTTTATTTTATGTCTGATTCAAGTGTAATAATTTAATTCATTTAGATGATTTTATAACTCCGTTTAAGACATGTTGTCAAGACGCCTCAAACCATACTAATGCTACATCAATAAGTAAATACTTATCAATTTCGACATGATTGTTGTCTGGTAAAATGTAACGTGCTTAATTTGTTTCCTCTATGCCTTATTACTTTTTACAGATATTGGTGACGGATATAATTGATAAGTAATCTCCCTTCAAGCCCAGAGTTTGATTCACTTTTATCTGTTTCCCGTTTTAAAGCCGGGAGCGGTTCTGCTTGCCCATCGTCTCCTTCCTCTCAAACCATTACCAGGTCATACAACAATGATGTATGTAAATATTTCTACTAGGAATTCTTGATTTAACTGTTTACATATGCTTTCTTTATATCTTATTTTAAAATACTTTTCATATTTTTTTGATTCAATTGTAGTTATTATTCAAAAGTATATTTTTCAATCACAATGATCATAAGTTGGGTATATGGATCTACTTAATTAGCTAAAACTTTTTTAGACACTAAGTAATGATTTACTATCTAGAGCCTAATGTCTCATCTGTTTGAAGCATGACTTTTGTAGTTTTTATCGATATTTATAAATTTTATAATGCAGGTGTAAATGTACAAGTTTGTTGATTATTTTCTCGGGCAACTTCTATTGTCTAACTTTGTATTTTCTCAGATTTCTGTGTCTTTATCTTCTTGGATAATTTTTCAGTTGTTTTTGTAATTAAATATGATTTATGCCTATATATTTTTCGAACTATATGTATCTGTGTTGATTGTAATTGGTCGTGATTGTGGAAAGATTCTTTGCTTTTGAAACAAAAGTTTGCATATGTGTTTACAATTGTAGGTTTGTTTGTTTTCTTTCTCTAACTCATTTTTTTCCTTATGTATATTTTATTTTTCATTTTTGTTATTTAATTTATTTTTTTCAGATACACATTCATGTTACTTACTATTTTCATATTTATTTCAGGCCTTGATATGGCAAGGCAATGGAAGTAAAAATTTAAGATTTATATAATAACATGATATGGCGTATCATCATATTCGTCATTCATCATTTATATATTATTTTATCTCTGCACGGCAGAATATGACGTATCATGATAATGCCAAATATTGTTGCTCAAGAGTTGATGCTTGCTTAGACTGTTGGCATTCGATGACTGTTGTAGTTAAAGTTCTCGACACTTCCCTTATAGGTTTGTACATAACGTTTTCCAATTCAGTCAAAGATTATTTGGTATCAAAGTATAGTTTATTTTGTTTGGATCTATCTATGTTTAAGTTGTACTACTGAATACATAATATGAGTTTTTCTGTAGTTATGTGCTTATAAATTTCCCTGCCCCAAGTTGGAATCTGGAATTTCTTGGAAGACATTATTAATTTGAGTGTTATATTATTTTAAAAAGGCAGCAATCTTCTATGTAGCAATTGACGTTGTCGTTCATACTTGCAGACACATTATTAATAATTTTTCATCACCAACTCAGATTGTAAACTCAAATGCACCAACAATTTAGATTGTGAATCTTAAAGAATTAAGCGAGAAAACAACATCAGATTTTTTAAAGGTATTATTATTTACAGTGTTAATTACTTTGTTTTTATATTAATATTGTACGTTAAACTAATGTTTCATGTTTCAACTTCTTGGTGCATTTTGTGATTGAATTAATGGGCATTCTATGTTATACTGCCACTAGGGGAAAGATCATAAGTGAGAAAGGTGTAGGGACTTTATTGTTTGTTACAACAAGCCTCAAACAGTGCATTAAACAGCGGGTTAAATATTAAAGTGATCACTCAACTGAACGCCATATATCAGTTTAATCATCAAAGTTAACGGGGTATCATTTGAATCACTTAAGTCATAAAAAATATCATACATATACCTCAAAATACGTGCTCAAAAATTAAAATTTATTTTATGGAGTTCTATATATTTTTCTCGAATTTTATTACAACCAAATGAAAATGTATGAATTCTAGTATTTTCTATAATATAATAAGATTTTTTAAAATTTATCTACTATTTATTTTTAATTTTGTAGTCATTTGCTTTATTTAAATAAAAATAATTAGTAGATAAATTTTTAAAAATCTCAAAAAGTCATCTAAAATACTATGAATTCATAACTTTTCATTTGGTTGTAATAAGATTTTAAAAAAATATTTAGAACTCCATAAAATAAATTTTAATTCTCGAGCACATATTTTGAGGTATCTATTTGATATTTATTATTACTTTAGTGATCCAAATGATACCCCGTTAAGTTTGATGATTAAACTGATATATGACCTTAAGTTGAGTGACCACTTTGATATTTAACCCATTAAACAGCTTAGAAAGTAAATTATCTGAAGGGGGTAAAGATCCAGATCCACAACCATATTTTAGAATGTTCCATGCCACTCAAGCTCACACAAATGCGCAGATGAATAAATTTCTTTCTACAATGGTTGAGTGGTATAAATTTGCTGACAATAGGAAGAAAATTGTCAATTTTTGTATATATATATGTGTGATTTGTGATTTGTTTAATTTATATAATTATAAAAATTTGTGCAGGATGAAGGGATAATGGACCTTACATAAATTGTTTTGACAATTATATTTGAGGTTTGTGTGTGTATATATACATATGATACATTAAGGTTTGTGTTTGTTTATATAGATATGATATTTTATGTCCCTTCTACTTTTTTGATTTACTATGGTATTTTGATTTTTAAATGATGTTTTTCCATCCTGTAAGAATATAAGTTTGTATATGTGTATATATATTTGTATGTGGCTATGAATTTATGAATGGATGTTGAGTTTAAGATTTATGTGGTTATGCCAGACTATTTTTTGAGTCACCTAGGAGAATTGTGATGCTGCTCAGGAGGAGGAGGATAAAGGGAAATCCATAGAAGTAGTTGATGAAGGTATTATATTATTTTTCTGGTTTTTGTTTGTGTCAGTGTATCCAGTGGAGTGTTTGACACATTTTTAGAATGTTAAGTGTCATGTTTATAAATTCATTTTATAGTCTGCTGGAGTCTGGATGGATCCTCTTATCATACAAAATACGAGGATGATTGCAAAACCATGAACTGATCTCGGCCTTATGTCCTGTTCACGGTTGAAAATCTGAAATATAAAATTGTCAAATGGGTACAATGTGCATTTTTCTCTCTGCATTTTGCCTTCATATGTTAAAATTTCCCTGTGGTATATCTTGTAGTAAGAAGCAGTTGCAAAATACAAGATTCGCTTAATAAATTTATTGGACAATTAATAAAGTAAGGCAAACCTCTAATTTAGTTGATGAACGGGATGGTGGTATCCATAGATCACCAAAAATTGACCAATTAAATTATAATTTGACAAATCCACAAGGTGGAGACAGTAACTTGAATAACTCTTTTGTAGATGGTACATCTGGTATGTAGGAGATTGATCTTGAGGATCCCTTTGATATGTGTCATGGTAAGGATCTTGTTATGCCCAAAAATTGGTATAAACAATATTCAGATTGAGATTGATAAAATAGGCAAAATTGAAGGAGAAACGCCTAAAATCTAGGAAAAGATAAGATTGACTTTCCATAAAAGAGAAGGCGCGCCCTAAGAACGCGCCCCATTGATTGAGTAGCTGATTAACAATTATGATTATCATGTCTTAAAGGCACGCCCTCAAACATAATGAAGGAGGCGCACCCAATTACTGAAAAGGGGGGAGAGGAATTCCTTGATTGGAATCTGTCCAGTGGTGAGCCTTAGGGCGCGCCCTAGGTAAGAAAGGCTCCTTGGACGGATTACTCCGACATGATTACTTTGACAGACTCACACCTTGGCTTAGACAGAATTAGAGCAAGCCCTAACGATGAATAATTTAGGGCGCGCCCTATGATGTAGAATGATAAAGGAAGAGATCAAAGGCTGGTGACACAGGGCGGCGCCAACATACATGAATGTTTGGGCGCGCCCTTAACTTCTACTTGGCACACAAATACATCTTTGACATGTAACTTGGACGCACTCTTTAGAATAATCAAGGAAGATGGAGAATGTTATTACTAACCTATTTGATGCAGGTACTCTATTGAAGAACTCATCCCTGTAGCACATCTACGAGAAAGGCGGTGTCCATGATCAGAGACCTCCAGGGGTATGCCTGGACTGAAGGCCTCCTCCTGTAGTCAATGGGTGTCCTCATTGGGGATGTGAGGTAAAATTTGGTGTGTGCTTTGGGAGCTTTGTCTCTGTAGTCAACGGGTGTCCTCGTTGGGAGACTTCGGAGTATCCTGCACTTTGCACCCAAAAGCTTGGGATCACTTGTCCTGCAATCTGGTAGGGGCTCCTTATGGGGGACAAGGATGCGTCTAACATTTAGCGTGAACCACAGTTATACCTGCGTTCGCGGACTAGAGAAACAGCTGGTAGCGGAGAGTTATCCTTGGCCAGGGAGATGCCTTATCCGTGAAGTCTCGAAGCCACGGACGAGCCTTGGGCCTTTGTGGTTGGGCCTCATCGGCGGACATTCCTAAAGCTAGTAGAAGACGGTTTTCAGTGGGTTTCCTACTGGGCCTCGGGATGAGAAATCTAAGCCCGTTAGGTTTCTTGTTCCCCAAGAACTACGTGGGCTTGATCCCCTATAAATAGGGGTACGTAGGCAAATTGTAAGGGGTAAGAAGCGAGAGCGCAAAGGAGCCACCACTAACCCTAAGCAATCTCAGCCCCCAATAATCACCACCACCAAACACTGTTCATCTCTTCCGACGAATACTGTTCATCGGATCCACCGATTACTGTTCACGTTTCCGACGAAGAACCGCCATCACAGATCTTATTTCCGGCTACGAACCTCAAGTTTTGTTGCTCCCAAATTCCTCCGTCAACAAATTGGCGCTAGAAGGAGGGGCTAATCAAGATCTGAATCTGGGAGGAAAGATGTCTCAATATCGTGATGGAAGTTTTTATGATGGAAGTTCCGAAGAAGATTCTGATCACGGCTATGAATATGAACCCTACGTTCCGCCAATGACTGATCATCCTACGCCGGACATTGGGGGATAGCCGCCTGTGCTCATCAGCAACGCCGACTTGTTGGAACAACTGTATCGCATGGGCGATGCTTTGTATGGTTTCGATTCAAGGTTGAGCACCATGGAGCGACGCAAGGCCAGGAGGGGTCTTCGCCGTGACCGTGCAGCTCACGCACCTGGAAAATCACCCATGACTGATAGGGATGCCTTAGCCGGCCATGGCCACACCGAAGGAGGATGTGTGCCGATAACCCCGCGACGTCTGGACTACTCCAATGACACATCCCCAATCATCGAGCTGTTGGAAGAAGATGTTGATGGTTGGGAAATTCTGCGGGCGGATAACCAGGGAGCCACCCATCCGCACCGGTCTGGACGTAGTCTCGAGGAACGCCGACAGGCGGAGTCGATGCCGGAGAATCAGCAACGGGGCTTCGCAGCTTTGAAAGATCACTTGGGGATCCGCTTGGGCGATGATGATTTAAGAATGGTGTTACTTGAATGGCAGAAAGAAGCTGATCGTGGAGATGTGACGCCCCATGATACAACGTGTGTGCCCCTGAATTCCCAGGAAAATCGGGAGCGGCACCGCGATCCAACGCGTGTGCCCCTGAATTTCCAGGAAAATTGGGAGCGGCACCGCGATCATGAGAGAGCTCCTCCCCGCAGATCGCAGGATCGATATGGGCATGGGTATGGAAACGATCGTTGGAGAAGGCCTCAATGGAGAGGAAAAGGTGGAGGCTGAGGTAGATACTTAGAGGGATACCGTTGCGACAATTACCGCGGTCACCTTGATTCCCGCTGAAATAACCAAGCAGATAGCTATGACTATGCGGAACATGATGATCGCAGAAATGTAGAAAACTATGATCGCGGTACGGCTCGGGGCCGCGGCCAAGGTGAAGAAGAGAATCGAGGGAGAAATCAAGGACGAAATCCTGAAGTAATTGTGATACCCGAAGACGCCCAGAATACGAACCAGCAGCAAGCCCCTCCCGAGGGGAATCAAGTGGAGGTACCTCCATTACAACCCCAAGGTCCGCAGCCTCAAATGCAGACCATTCCAGGCGTGGGAACTTTCAATGTGGGAGATCTAAAAAGGCTACTTAACCACCTGGAAGGCAGGGTGACGACCACAGCTGAAATCTCTTCCCCATTCTAGGTGGCAGTAAGAGAGGCACAGTTGCCGGCCGGATATCGCAACACTACTAGCGATCTCCGTTTCCACGAAAACTCAGATCCGGTGGAATTCCTGGCTCGTTTTAATATAGAGATGGATGTGTACCAAGTCCCGGACTTGGCTCGATGCCGTCTCTTGGCAGCAACCTTTAGAGAAAGTGCCCAGCAGTGGTTTCAAAAGCTCGGGCCAGGAGTGATTACTTCATGGGATCAGATGAAAACTCTGTACTTAACCAAGTTCCAAGCCGCGGTGAGATACGCGCCCTCTGTCACAACTCTTACCAATGTTAGGCAAAGGGAAAATGAAAGCTTGACATCGTACTTCAAAAGGTTCAACGCTGAATCTACTAGCGTGAGGGGAGCATCAGACGAAGCCCTGAAAAGCTTCTTGATCACAGGATTAAGGGTTGGCTCGGACTTTTGGAAGCACTTGCAAGGGAAAGACCCGGCTACTCTAGCAGATGTCTTCGCTTTGGCAGAATCTTTTAAAGCTATAGAACAATATCTGGCAGAGGTGCAACCGATTTCACAGTCAAGTCAGAGAAGCAAAGGAAGGAAGAGGGATAGGTCTCCAAGCCCAAGGTACAGAAGAAGTAGTCGAAGCCCAGACCGGGTAAATACCGCAAGCACGAGGAGGGGATGGAGTCCTCCCTCAAACTATGACTACAGGACAAGCCGGTACACGCCTTTGGTCGCATCTATCGAGCATATCTACGAAGTAAACAAAAATAAAGGGCTATTTAGAAAACTAGAAGCTTTATCATCATGGCAAAGCAAAGACAAGAAAAAATATTGTGAATACCACGAATCATCTGGACATAACACGAATGAGTGCCGACATTTAAAAGATGAAATCGAAGCACTTATCAAGGAAGGATACCTTGGAGAATGGATAATCAAGGAAGTAAGGAAGCACAAGAATGACATAGCGAAGGAAGAAGAAAGGCGAGCCCCGCGCGGGTCGAACAATGATACCCAGGAGGAAAATAAATTTGTCAGGGATGGCAGTATCCGAACAATCTACGGGGGAGATCCCGGGATGGAATGCAGCAACCGAGCCTTGGCAAGATATGCCAGGGACGCCCGGTTCAGGCCTCTCACGGACATTCATAGGGTGGAAACTCGGCCGCCCAAAGTATTTAAGGGTGAATCCATGGATATCACCTTCAGAGAAGCGGATGCCCGATGGGTACATCATCCCCACAATGATGCGCTGGTTATTTCCATCCAGATCGGAACCAAGAATGTCCATAGAGCCTTCGTGGATAATGGAACTACCTGATCAGGATATGTCGGGGGAAGACTCGTGGGTCTATGGCTTTTCAGGCGCAGGAGTTAGAGTCATGGGATCGATTCGGCTGCCATGTACTTTGGGGGAAAGCCCATTATCGGTAACGAAGATGCTTGAATTTAAGGTCTTGAATCAGGAATCGTCCCACAACTTGTTGTTGGGACGACCTTTTCTGCGGGAGATGAGGGTTATCACCTCAATCCACCACCTAACCATCAAATTTCCAACGCCAAATGGGGTGGGGAGTATAAAGGGTTCTCAGTATGACTCTCGGGAGTGCTACAGGCAAGCCATGAGAGGCTTTAGAAAAGACTCCCACGCCGAAGATACTTCGGACGTAGATCAAGAAAAAAACGTTAAGCAACCAATCGAGGAAATCCGAGTCCACTATTATGTTGGGCAAGAAGATGAGCATCCCTCCGGGCTGCCCCCAACAATGTTGTACTTGGAAGACACAATCAGACTTGAGATGTTGGAAGAAGAGGAGGCAATGGACACCATAGTCCAAACAGATTTCAATGGGGAACGGTTAGAAAGGAGATTCGATGTCTTGCAAAGCCTCGAACAGGATGATGCCCTTCCCCCTGAAGGAGCACCCTTACCCGCAAAACATACCAAGGAAGTTGATGCCCCTGCTATGCAAGGCGCGCCTTCTAAAGAAGTCGACGCTCCTCCTAAAGGGGATGCGCCTTCTCTACAAGACAATGAAATCCATGATTCTCCTGACCTGGATCTTGCGATACCAATGCCGATGGAAAAGATGGGCCCAGCAGAAGATACGATCGAAATTCCCGTCGATGAAAAAGATCCGAGTAAGGTTTTGAGAATAGGATCCCAGTTGGCACCAAGGTTGAAGGAGGGTCTTTCAATATTTCTTTTGGCGAACCTTGATGTATTTGCATGGAGCCATTCTGATATGGTAGGCATTGATCCAGAGATAATGTGCCACCGATTGAATATCGACCCCAAGCATAAAGGGGTTTGACAAAAATGAAGGGCCGTAAGCGGAGAAAGAGCTATAGTCCTAGCAGAGGAAGTAGAGAGGCTCCTGGACGTCGGACTAATCCGGGAATCCTTGTACCCAGAATGGCTAGCAAACCCGGTGTCAGTAAAAAAGCCCAACGGCAAATGGAGAACATGCGTAGATTTCACCGATCTGAATAAGGCGTGCCCGAAAGATAGTTTTGCCCTACCAAGAATTGATCAGTTGGTCGACGCCACGACAGGACATGCTTTGCTCAGCTTCATGGACGTATACTCCAGGTATAACCAAATCCTAATGTATGAGCCTGACCAGGAGCACACCTCTTTCATCACTGATAGAGGGCTCTACTGCTATATCGGAATGCCATTTGGTCTGATTAACGCCGGTGCCACTTATCAAAGATTGGTAAATAAAATGTTCAAGAAGCAGATTGGGAAGACGATGGAAGTGTGTGTGGATGACATGCACGTAAAATCAAAAAGGGCGGAAGACCACATCGCTGACTTAGCTGAAATGTTCCATATTCTGAGAAAATATAAGATGAAACTAAACCCGCAGAAGTGTGTGTTCGGTGTGGAGTCGGGGAAATTCTTGGGATTCATGGTCAACCACCGGGGGATTGAGGCTAACCCGACAAAAATCAAAGCTGTGCTAGACATGAAATCTCCCACCAGCGTCAAACAAGTACAGAGTCTGACAGGAAGGATTGCGGCCCTGAATCGATTTGTCTCAAAGTCATCGGATAGGTGCAAAGAATTCTTCAAGGCAATCAAAGGAAGGGGGAAGGATTTTCCGTGGACTCTTGAGTGTGAAGAAGCTTTTCTGAAAATCAAAGAGCAGTTGGGAAATCCTCCGATGTTGGCCAAGCCTGAAGACGGAGAAACATTGATTCTTTATTTGGCGGTGTCTGAATATTCCATCAACGCGGTATTGGTAAAGGAAGAAGCAAGCCACCAGTGGCCCGTATACTATGTGAGCAAAAGGTTGTTGGATGCGGAAACCAGATATACCAACATGGAGAAACTAGTGTACACTCTTATTCTTGCAGCACGAAAGTTAAGACCATACTTTCAGGCTCACCGAATAGAAGTTCGCATCGCTTATCCGCTTCGGCATATTCTACATAAACCCGAATCATCAGGAAGAATATTAAAATGGGCAATGGAGCTAGGACAATTCGATTTGGAATATTATCCTCGCACGACAATCAAGGGACAAGCGCTGGCTGATTTCATACTTGAGTTCGATGCAGAAGTTGATGATAAGGCCATAGTGTTGGCAGAATCGACCTCGCAAGGAAGTCATCAGGATGAAAAGAGGCAGGAACTCCCACACCCTTGGTGGATATTACATGTGGACGGGGCCATGAACAACAATGGATCAGGTGTCGGGATTTTCTTGATCACTCCGGAGGGACACCATTTGATGAGTGCTATCCATTTCAAGTTCTATGCTACTAACAATAATGTTGAGTATGAAGCCTTGATCAACGGTCTGAAATTAGCTCTGGAGGTAGGGGCCGTGAATCTGATAGTTCGGAGCGATTCCGAATTAGTTGTGAACCAGGTCAACGGAGGTTTCCAAGCCCGGGGACCGCGAACGGAGCTATATATGAGATGTGCGCAACGCCTACTGAAAAAAATTTCAAATGCCAGGCTAGAAAGCGTTCTGGCGAGAAGAAAATAGTAATGCGGATGCTTTGGCCAAGACGGGTTCACAGATGGACAGCGTTCAACTTGGACAAATCCCTTTGGGAATCCAAGAAATCCCAAGTATTCCGGAGGTGGAGGAGTTTCAAATGCAAGAAATCCCACAAGAAAGCTGGATGACCCCCATTCATAACTATATTCAGACAGGAGCTGTATCAGAAGATAAACTACATGCTCGATGCCTTCGGTACCAGGCCGCAAAGTATGTCGAATATGACGGGTACTATACAAGAGAGGATGTAAGGCGTATGTCATAGCCTATTTGTATATTCGAGGATTCAACTCAACTCAAATAAGAATGTAATAAGTAAATAGTGGATCTACCGTCAAAGAGATCTCGGAAAGTAATATCTGTCAAAGGATTCAGAAACAAGGTTCATCTACAGACTTGAGGAATTAATTCACTGGAAGAAGTTCAAGAAATTGATCATGCCTCAGTGATATAAATCAAGATTGTGGATTTAATCAAGTGACAGAGATCTCGTCAGGGTATCAGATAATTACAAGGATTTAATCTGAAGAAAATCAAGTATCAAAGTCAAGACATGAAGAAACGTCACGGAAGTTAGTCACTCATGAACCAGACAGTACATCGAGTGTCAACATTGAAGTGGTGGAATTGATTCATAATTTTCAGTGATTTTCAGAAGATATTCAGAAGAATGGTTGATGCTCAAGATTAGTATTAATTCTCTATTAATTAATTAAGTCATATAATTTAATTAAGAAAATAAATTATATCTGCAAAGATTAATTTATTTATTAATTGAATTAATTGATTAATTAATTCAGAATTAATATTAAGGATTTTCAGAATTTAAATTGGATTAAAATCTATTTAAATTCAACAAGACAATCTGATTGTACTAATATGACAATCGGTATGACAATCAATAGTCATACCGAAAGTCATGCTAGTACAGATAATTGTCTTGCCGAAAGTTACACTGGAAGAGGATTGTCTTGCTAGTTCAATCAGATTGTCTTGCTAGTACAAACAATAGTCATACCGAAAGTCTCTCCAGTTCAACAGATTGTCTTGCTAGTACAATTGGATTGTCTCACCGATTGTCACTCCAGTTCATTCAAGTCTGTTGATTGATTTAAAAAGAAGAGAAGCAGTCATTCTATCATCCAAAAAATACAACTCAAGAACACAGAAGCAGCCACCTACAATATTTTATATTCTCTGCTAATTTCAAGATCAAATTTCTAGTTTGTAAAGTTAAATCCAAACCACTAGAAATCTTTATCTTGTTCTTGTGTAACAATCTAGCGGATCAAAATCCATAGAACTTAATCTCAAATCGCGGTTAGCATTTGATTCTAATTATTGCAAAAATAGAAAAAGTTCATGTCGAATTTATTCTAGATTTGTGATAATTAATTTGAGATTAATTCCTTGTAATCGATACAGTTGTTGTAACACCTTTCAAGTTTAATAATATTTTTATTTAACTTGAATTTTGTTTCAATTTTTATTCCGCACTAAATTCGATTATTCGGTATAGTTTGTATTCAACCCCCCTTCTACAAACTCATTGGGACCTAACAATTGGTATCAGAGCCTTCTGATTAACGAACAAATCAAGATCATAGACTTTTGTGATTTTTCAACTCCTTGAATTTTTATTTATTAAAAAAATTCATAATGACTTCACAAAAAGTTGGAACCGTTAAAATTCCACTATTTGATAAAGAAAATTATATCATGTGGAAGAAGAAGATGCTCTTGTTTTTACAAGTTGCAAATCCCAAATATCTGAACTTGTTAAAGAAGGGTCCAACAACTCCAATGGTTATTGAACCAGAGGTGATAGTAGATGATGTTGTGATTACCAAAGCTAGAACCTATCCAAAAGAGCCTGAGGATTTTTCTCCTGCTGAAAAAGAAGAAGCCTCCTTGGATGCCATCCTTCAGTTAATTTTAATTGATTCCCCTGATCCCTTGATGAACAGACATGTGATGAACTGTAAAAATTCCAAACACATGTGGGAAACTATTGAGGTGATTAATGAAGGCACAGAGGAAGTTAGGGAGAACAAGTTGGAGATCATAACCTCTGAGTATGAATATTTTAAATCAAATCCAGGAGAAGGAATTACTGAAGTGTTTGAGAGGTACAATGCGTTGATCAACAACCTGAATATAAATGGGAAATATTATTCAATCAGGGAGGTCAACAAAAAGTTTCTTTTAACACTACCAACTCATCTTGAACATAGAATCACTGCCATTAGAGAAGCTAGAGATCTGAGTTCGATTTCTTTGGATAGACTCTATGGTGTGTTAAAAACCTATGAGTTGGAGCAGATTCAGCAAAAGGAAGTCTACGGGAAAGATAGAATGGTCAGCACATCTACTGCTCTTGTAGCTGAAGGTCAACAACAACAACAATCTCAACAGTCAGAGAGAATGGTACAGTTTTCCAAGGCTGAGGAAAATATGTTAGTAGCAGAATATGATCCTCCTACTATAAATCAATCCAGTGATGATTTTTATTCCTTGGAAGAGCTGGAGAAATTGGAAGATGAGTCAATGGCCCAAATTGTCAAGAGATTCTCCAATGTCAGATTCAAGAGAAATCCCAAGTTCAAGTACAAGTCCAACTACAACAGATTCCAGACAGGTGGATCTTCATCCTCTAACACCAGTAATGGTGGATACAAAATAGGGATGGTTGATCGGAGCACCATTAGATGCTATAACTGCAATGAGTTGGGACACTTTGCCACAAAATGCAGGAAGCCAAAGCAAGTAAGGAAGAACTCTTATGATTCAAATCAGAAGAGTAACTCTGAAAGGACTTACCTGGAAAAGGGAAGAAGCTGGGATGATACTGATAGTGAAGATGAAGAAGATGAGAATCTTGCTCTTATGGCTATTGATGGAAAAGCTTCATCGTCAAGAAAAGAGGTAAAATTTACTGATGCTGAATTAGTTTATCATCTAGGAGGTTCCTTAGATTGTGCTCGTCATGATAATGAACTGTTAAGTCAGCAGATCAAAGACCTTGAGAAAGAGGTCAATGAATTAAGACTTGTGCACATTAATCAAGACAAGTTAAAAGAACAAGTATCTTTTCTAGAGAATAGAGTTGACTGTTATAGAAAACTCGAAACTATTCTCAAAGACAAGATCACCGGTCTTGAGACTAAGGTTAGAGCCTACTTCAATTCTTGTTCGAAGGCTAAAGAGTTCTACAGTAAGCAAGTTATTAATCAAACATCTGGAATAGGTTATGATTACAATATTGCTATTGGAGAATTAGGCATAAACTCCCCTCCTCATGTATGTGCTAAAGGTAGGGAAGTACCACATATGCTTAAGGGTGTTGATGAACCCCTCTATAAAGCATCAATTGTTGAGCCATTTGATACGACCTCTTCTATTATTCATGAAGAAATGCGTGCTGAAGATCTTGCTAATGAGAAGGTTGTTTCCAAGTCAAGTGTGTCGAAAGTTCCTGTCAAAGTTGTGAAAGCAACTGAGACTAACTCAGACACACATGAGTTGGATAACAAAAATGCCATGTCTGCCATGCATAAATTGCCTGTTGTTAATCCCTCTCATAAAGCATGTGGTGTTGTTAATTGTATGTCTTGTGCTTTTAATTTGATGTATGCTTATTTTAATGGTAAGCATGTTTCTAGTGATAAGACTACTCCTCGTTAGCATGTGAATAATAGGAAGCATGATAGGTCTAAGACTGCTAGTCCTTCTAAGGCTAGAAATGAGACATTTGTGCCTAAGCTTAAACATAAATTTGTTAAGGCTGTTTACAAGGTCAAATGTTCAGTCATTGAGAAAGTTGAGACCGTTAAAATTAAAAATGTTGTTTTGCCTGACAAAGGACAATTCTACAAGTATGCCGTGAAAGGAATATGTCCTAAGTCCAATCATGTATTAGAATTTAGGAATAACTTCCTGTGTAATCTGTTTTGATTTCATTGATATTAATAAAAGACTTGTTTTGTTTTTATTACGGGCTCTATCTATTTAAGTGTTTAAATAAGATATACCATAGTTTAGAGTAAAGCTTTTTATGGATTATGATGAGATCATAATAGTGAGACCTAAAAGATGATAACTCTAAACTTAAATAGTTCCTGATCATAGGATTACTAACTGGTAATTAATAATCCGCAAAGATCGGTACATACTATGCTTGCTTCATTATGAAGGATGTCTGTTCTCATAGACATTTGTGTGGTGACACTATAGCTAGTATGTAGGTGCTTATTATAGAATAAGTTCACTGAACATGACTCGCACAGCTGAACAACTGATGGAGTTCACTCACGTGTCAGCAGTTGTTCACATAGTGATAGTTGTACAAGTATCCTTAGACTTGAGGTCATCATAGTCATCTTGTGTACACTGAACTATACTTTGGTTTAGTTTTTAGTCTCCAGGGACAATTATTAGGGCTCTACTGGGTATAGGAATTTGTACACGAAGATAGTGTATGATCAATAAAGGATCTACCCCTTCCAGTGAAGGAAGCGAATGTTCAAGGCTGATCAACTTATGCTAGTTCAGGAATCTCTGGCCAGAGTGAATGAAATTAGAAAGGAGTTTCCAATTTGCATAGAACTAAGCATAGTGAATGGTAAGCAAATGATTAAATTAAATAGGCTTGACATGAGATCCATGCCTTGTATTTAATCGGGACATTGTAGGGTAGAAGGAGTTTATTGTACGGTAACTATTCACTGAATAGGTTCTTGGTATTCTAAGCAGTGAATTCGTATTATGCGGATAGTCGCGATATGCTGAGAAGTATCCCTCACGATATAGAATAAATGTGATTAATTAATTAATCATATTTAATAAATTAGAGAATTTATATAAATAATGATAAAATAGTTTTATTATTATTTATTTCTACTACCGGCTTAATATTGAACCTATAGGGTCACACCATAAAAAGAGAATGATTTAATGGTGGAGGAATTAATTAATAATGGCTAATAATTATTTATTTATGAAATAAATAATTAATTGGAAAATTTAATAATTGATTAAATGAGATTTAATTGATTATAAATTAATTAAGAAAAGTTCTTAATATTATTAATTAAAGGATTTAATTTTTGGAAATTAAATCAAGAGAGAGAATTATTTCTAAAGTGTTTAGAAAAAGGATTAATAATTAAAAGTTGTTTTAATTATTAATGAGAATAATAAATGGGATAACAATAATAATATTTATGGGAAAATTTCAGCTGAAAATTTTGCCTATAAATATACTATTATAAACCCTATTTTTGTTTGAACCCCGATTTTTAGAAAAACCTAATTCTCTCCACCTCCTCCTCCTCCTCCTTAACATCGTTTTCTTGGTGGATACCGGTGGAGTGCTTCACGTTTGAGCAACAACTGCTAAGGATCTCCGATCGTTGCTTTTGGATCGCATATTAAAGGTTAGTAATCGATCCATATGTTTTTACCACGATTTATATGCTTTTATTTGAATTTTATATGTGTAAAAGTGTTTTACCATGCCTCCGCTGCAATTAAAATCCAACACTGGTATCAGAGCATAGGTTGTATGCATATAGATCTGTGGTAAAAATTTCAGAATTTTATGTGCTTGTATGAATTAATTATGATTTTTACAAGTTATATTATGGATTAATTATGTCTGATGAGAAATCGTTTCTCAGAATAATTTTGAATGTTGATCTGGGTTCTACAAGTGTTGTAGATCGTCTGGGTATTTTTTTCATAATTTTATGATGCATAGATTTTTATTATGAATTTTTGAAGATCTTGCAATTAAATTCGTAATTAAATAAAGATATATATATATATATGAAATTGTAAGTATGTATATATATTTGTACATCTGCTGTGATGTTACTGCTGTTGTCTGTGTTGTTCTGCACGGAGAAAAGAAAAGGAGACAAGGTACAGAGAAGTCAGGTACGGCGGCACAGAAAACCGTGCAAGAAAGAAAAAAAAACAGCGACTGACTGAAAAAGGAGGGAAGACCGCGCGTCGACCACGCGCGCGTGGGTCTCATGCGCTGGCGTGCCACGCGCGGCGCGTGGTAGACACGCGCTGGTGACGTCATGCTGACGTCATCAGATGACGTCATGCTGACGTTAGCGTAGGGTTCTGGGCGCGTGAAGCGCGTGGGCGCGTGGGCGCGCGTGGGCGGAGTTCTGACACGCGCCTGACAGCGCCTGTGCGCGTGGCTGCGCGTGGGGGACCTTGTTTCGGCGCGTGAGGGCGCGTGCTAGCTCAGATTTGGGCGATTTTGGTGCCGTTGGATTCGTCTTTTCGAGACGCTTCTAATGGTATATTATATGATATTTTATGAAATTGTTTCGAACTGTTTATAGCTAACAGAATTGTTTTTAAGCTATTTTTAACTGTTTTAATTGCTTTTAAATGCTTCATGTGATACATAGAGATGTATAATGCTTAGACTAATGTGCTAGATGATGTAACATGCCTACCTTGATGTTTATTCATGTTGATATATGTGATATATGCTTAGTTTATCATGCAATGATAGATTTAGGTGAACTTAAATGAACATAAGGCGTTCTTAGTCTTCCAACATGATAGAAAGTAGTTCTTATTTTTAAATCATTGTCGTTTCGTGCCACAACCGAGGGCTTTGATTTCGAAATAAGAAATACTTGTCTATTACATAGAGATGTGTATATTGAATAAGAATCTAAAGGTCGTTACGTGCCACAGCCGTGGGCCTTTGGGGACTGATTCAATTGTACGGAATATTGGGTTAGACTTGACTTAGAATATTGAGTTTGTCGTGCCACAGCCGTGACTCTTTTATTCAAGAGGCTAAAGTTTGATTAGGGAATAACATTAGATGTAATTGATAAGAGTTGTCTGCCTATTGAACATTACATGGCGTTTCGTGCCACAGTCGGGGTTGTGTAATGGAATGTAGGATCCCTATTCCCACTAGCATTATGAATGCTTAATTTTTCACGTAGGGGGTTGAATAAATTAGGTAAACTAGTGGGAGCCACTTATGAATAAAGACCCGATTCGTATAGTGTTTTAAAATGAAATCGAATATTTGCTAAGTGTTTTTATGTGTTTATCATTTACAGATTTACAATATACATTATGTCTTCTGCACTATCACTCAGGAGCATACTGGATGCTCACAAATTGACTGGTCCTAATTATGCTGACTGGCTTCGAAACTTGAGAATTGTTCTCAGGATTGAGAAGCTGGAATACGTGATTGACTCACCTAAGCCTACTGAACCTGCTAGTGATGCACATAATGACGAACATGTTGTGTATCGTAGGTGGATAGATGATGCAAATGTTGCTCAATGCATCATGCTAGCTTCCATGAACATTGAGCTACAGAAGCAACATGAGCATATGGATGCTCACACTATCCTCATGCATCTATAAGAGTTGTATGATGTGGCAGGGAGGACAGCTCGATATGAGATATCGAAGGAGCTGTTCGGTTGTAGGATGTCTGAGGGATCATCTGTGAATGACCATGTACTTAAGATGATCAATTTGATTGAACGTCTTGGACAACTTGGTTTTGCCATGGATGGGGAGCTGAGCCAAGACTTGGTCTTGCAATCGCTTCCGAGTTCGTTCTCGCAGTTTGTTGTGAACTTTCACATGAATAAGTTGGATGTCAGCCTGCCTGAACTCCACAACATGTTGAAGACTGCGGAATTGAATTTTCCCCTAAGAAGAGTTCTGTTCTTCTAATTGGTGAAGGTTCCAATCCTAAGAAAAGGAAGAGGAACCCTTCCAAGAAGAAGAAAGTAGGTGAGAAAATGCCGGTTCCACCAAAAGCTGAAGACCCCAAGAGCAAAGTTGTTTGCTTTCACTGTAACAAGGTGGGGCACTGGAAGAGGAACTGCAAGGTTTACCTTGCAGAATTGAAGAAGAAGAAGGGTAGTGAGACTACCGCTTCTGATTCAGGTATGTTCATGATAGAAGTGAATATGTCATTAAATCAAATTTCTACTTGGGTATTAGATACCGCCTGTGGTTCTCAAATCTGCAATTTGTTGTAGGGACCAAGGAGAAGTAGGACTCTTGAGGAAGAGGAGGTGATTCTACTGATGGGAAATGGAGCAAGAGTTGCTGCTGAAGATGTAGAATCATTTCATTTACATATGCCTACGGGCAAGACTATTGTTTTAAATAATTGTTATTTTGTTCCCTCGATTGTGAGGAATATTATTCCCATGTTAGACTTGGCTGGATTTTCATTTATTATTGAGAATAAAGAATGTTCTATTCTTAGAGATAATATTATTTATGGACGTGGTGCTTTAAATAATGGTCTGTATAAATGTGATATAATTTACTTCATATTGAACAAACTAATAAAAGAAAAGGGATGATGAAAATCTCACTTCATTGTGGCACTGCAGTCTCCATTTAGTAGACATGGAGAGAGGGTTGCAAATTTGCTAGGAATGGTACACACAGATGTATGTGGACCAATGTTTACGCAAGCCATGGGTGGATTTTCATACTTCATTACTTTCATGGATAATAGATCTAGATTTGGATATGTGTTTGATGTAACACAAGTCTGAAGCCTTTGAAAAGTTCAAAGAGTATAAGTATGAAGTGGAGAAACAAACCAAACATAGTATTATAATTCTTCGATTAGATCGAGGTGGTGAATACTTGAATGGAGAGTTTCTGGATTATCTCAAAGTAAATGGTATAGTCTCCCAGTGGACGCCTCCAGATTGGTATCTGAAAGGAGAAATCGAACTTTGTTAGACATAGTTCGGTCTATGATGAGCTATGCAAATCTTCCAGTATTCCTATGGGGTTATGCATTGGAAACCTCAGTATATTTACTGAATAAGGTGCCTTCCAAATCTGTTCCTCAAACTCCGTATGAGATATGGAAAGAAAGGAAACCGAGTCTTAAACACGTTAAGATTTGGGGATGTCCAGCTTATGTCAAATAAGTTGACCCAGATAAGCTGGAATATCGATCCGTAAAATGTAGTTTTGTGGGATATCCTAAAGAGACTTTAGGGTATTACTTTTACACCCATCATCGGGTGTTTGTCTCCAGACATGCTACCTTCTTGGAAAAGGAGTTTATCCTTGAAGGAAACAGTGGGAGCAAAATTTGAACTTGATGAAATTTAAGAAGCACAAACTACTACGGATCATGTGGAAACACCTGTTCTGACTGAACAACCTTCTGTGGAACAGCCCATTCGTAGGACAGGGAGAGTGTCTCGCCAACCTGAGAGGTAATATGGCCTTGTCATTGAGAATGACAATGAGTTGTCGATCATTGATGATGACGACCCTGTGACCTATAATGAGGCTATGAGTAGTGTTGACTCAGAGAAATGGCATAGTGCCATGAAATCCGAAATGAAATCTATGTATACGGGATACAAAAGAATGATTAGAGCAGATGGACAGGTGGAGACCTTTAAGGCCAGGCTTGTGGAAAAAGAATTTAAACAAAGGCAATGGATTGACTTTGATGAAACCTTTTACCTGTAGCCCTATTAAAATCAGTTCGGATTTTGCTTGCGATTGCTGCTTACTACGACTATGAGATCTGGTAATTAGCCAGATGGTTTTCTTTCCAAGAGAAATGAAAACCTAGTGTGTAAGCTGCTGCGAACCATATGTGGTTTAAAGCAAGCTTCTCGTAGATGGAACATCCGTTTTGATGAGACAATCAAAGAGTTTGATTTTATGAAAAACATAGATGAACCATGTGTCTACAAAAGGGTTAGTGGGAGCGCGATAACATTTCTTGTGTTGTATTGAAATAGAGATGACACACATAACAACATAGCAGACCCACTCACAAAGCTACTTTATGAAAGTCACTTTGATCGTCATAAAGACAAGATGGGTATTAGATACCAGAGTGATTGGCTTTAGTACAAGTGGGAGATTGAAAGGAATATGTCCTAAGTCCAATCATGTATTAGGATTTAGGAATAACTTCCTGTGTAATCTGTTTTGATTTCATTGATATTAATAAAAGACTTATTTTGTTTTTATTACGGGCTCTATCTATTTAAGTGTTTAAATAAGATATACCATAGTTTAGAGTAAAGCTTTTTATGGATTATGATGAGATCATAATAGTGAGACCTAAAAGATGATAACTCTAAACTTAAATAGTTCCTGATCATAGGATTACTAACTGGTAATTAATAATCCGTAAAGATCGGTACTGTTAGTCCCTTAACAATATAGCAAGAATTACAGAAGGGGGGTTGAATGGAATTCTTGAAACTTTTTCTTAAAATAAAAATGTTCAACTCGATTATGGATATATTTGTTTTGATTAGAACAATGCGGAATGTAAACTTGAATGAATCAAAATATAAGTAATTAAAAACAAGAGTCTTTAAAAACTTTTTGGTGGATTTAAACAATTCCACCAGAGATATATTTAATATATCGAGAGGACTCTGTGTGCAGAAATGCCCACATCTGCTTACACAAATAGAACTGCTAAGAACACAGGAAATGCAAAAGATAGTGATTACAAAGATTTCTCTGTTGTTGTTTCTTAGCTCTCTCAGTTAATTTTTCTATTTGCTACTCTCTTGGTTTATATATTACCAAAATTACAAAGTCAAAAGAACTGAACAAATATAAAATCTAACAGTCTTGATCTTTGCTGCTTTTTGCCCTCTATTACCCAGTTAATGGGCTTCCACAGTGTACTTGTATCCAACTCAACGGCTGTGTGTCAACTTTCACTGTTCAACTGATGTTTGAATCTTGATATAATCATCTGTCGACTTTCAGATCATCCGTCGATGACTTAATTGATCATCCATCGACTGCTATGTTAAACATCCGTTGATAGTCATTTGATCATCCGTCGAAGCTTTGTTTAGCTTCCGTTGGTAGCTATTTTGGCACTTGACTTCAATTCACTTATACAGAATTACAAGACATTGCTTATGTACAGTTGATCAACCTATTCTGCATATCTAGTTAAAGTCAATATGACTTATATGCTACTACAGATTCTATACAAAGGTGCATATAACACTGTGATACAAACTTATTATTACATAAGCTACTCACTCGATGGATAATAAGTTAATCATCCGTCAGGACTATAATGAGTTATCCGTCGAGACTATAATTCTTATCCGTCGGGACTACATTATTTCACTAAGTAAGATCTACTTAGATGTTTTGTTTAGGTAATCATCAAGTACTCAACATATTCACAACAATCTCCCCCAATTTATGTCTACTTGAATTGTAGCCATAAATTAAGAGATACTTGATGATGACAAAACATCCTAAACATATATCTTTAAAGATAAGTAGATAAAACTGAAAGTTCTTCAATTTAAACAAAAATGTACAAGGTTTGGCTCACAGTCAGTTCAAGATGCTCCTCTAGTCTGAGCAGATATTTCTAGTTTCTTGAAGGTCTGGATCTTCTTCCAAGCTTTCTGTTGTTTTCTTCAATTTGATTCTGGAGCTGTCTATGGAATTCTAATTCATCAGATTCTGAGAGATCTAACATTTCTTGTATTTCCAAGAGAGTCTCATTGCTAGAGATACTCAATTGGTCTTCTAATCTGAAGAATCTTCTCATACCCTTGTCATCCATGAATTCCATCAGCCAGTAGGGCCTTAGATGCACTCTTCTCCCTGTGTATGGGATGATAAGAGTTTTGGGTAGTGCATCTTTGGCTCTAACACTCCTTAGCTCTTCAATCTTCTTCAATACTAATCTTCTTGCAGTTACATTGAACCCAAAGTTTTTCTTGAAGGATGAATAGACTTTGATCAACACAGCTTGGCTTTCTTTAAGTATCCTGTGAAGAGGCCACTGAATCTCCCTTCCCCCTTTGTACTTGAACACCAACCTTTCAGGTAGGTTTCTGTATGCATCAATTGCCCTTACGTCATCCAGCTCCTCTAGATAAAGGTTTAGATCTGAGAATTCTTTGATGTCACACAAGTACAGGTAGTCTCCCCTGTTGACCTTGGGTTGAGCTTTGACTACTGACTTGGATTTGAGAGGTGACAGCTTCACTCTCTTGACTGCCCTTGATTTTGTCCTTCTTGGCTTAGTAAGAATTGGCAAGTTGAAGTCAGGAATTGGTAATTTATCCCACTCTATTGGCTCATCCTTTGGCACAATAGGCTCTCCATGTATGTTCATGTAGGGGTCCACCACCCTTATGTCTTCAAACACCACAGAGGGCTTTGATGCTTGAGTTTCAGCTTGAGTGGATTCCTTTGGAAATTGATCTTCCAATTCCTTGTCAACAACATCCAACTTTCTTTTTGTTCTTTTAGCCAGTTCTTTCTTTCTTGAGGATTTCTTCTGTTCTTCAATCTTCTTCTCTGATTCAGTAGCTTGAGATGGTTGAGAGGGAATTTGTTGAGAAGAATTCACAGCCTGTAGCTTGGCCAAGATAGCAAACTGTTCTTTCTTTTGTTTAGACTTCTTTGCATCTAGAGCAGCTTGCCTCTTTTCCTGCTTCAATCTGGCTTTTTCTTTTTCCTTTGCATGAGCAAATTGTGGATGTCCAGCTAACACACAAATTTCCTTCCCATTTCTGAATGCAATTCTCTTTCTTGAGGCTGAATCAGCTGGATCTTTGTAGAGGATAATAGATCTTGACATAAGCTTCTTTTCATCAGGCTTGGGTGTCTCATACACAGAATCCATAGGGTTCTTCAAAGATAACTTTGGATAGTTTGCCCTTGGTTTAAGAATTATCTCAGCCTTTGTAGTCTTGATGCAGGAAGATTGTCCTTTCTCCAGATAGTTCATGCTCATCTCATTCACATTGATTGGCTTGACATGAGAGTGATGGATGGCTGACTAATCTGGTTCCTTGACTAATTGAAACTTTTACTGTATTTCCTCATCAATCTTTTTCCAGTTGATCAGAGTCAACTCTCCTTTATCAGCATCTTTCAAATTTGTTGTTGCTGCATTTATAAGATCTATACCATCTGCAACTGCTGGCTTGGAGATAGTAATTGAAGGTACAATTACTTTGCTGATTTGAACTAGAAGTTTCTCCCCCTCAGTTGGTCCTTTCTCCCCCTTACTTGATTCTCTCTCCCCCTTTTTATTATCATCAAGTGGAGGAGTTAGGCCTTGTGCTTTAGCCAGTTGCATAAGAAGATTTGTCCGAGTCTGTTGATTTTGAAGAAGTAGAGCCACTGAATTCTCAATAACCTGAACTTTGTTCTCCAGCTTGGCTATCTTCTTATCAGAATTTGATTCTCTCCTTAATCTTAGTAATAGATCATGCATGGTACCATATGGCAATATTGAATCCAGCTTCTCAGAGTTGTATGTCTTTAAGTCAGCTATATCCTTTTTCAATTCATCCACACTGAGATTCTGTCTTGAGTGTTGGATCTTCATTAAATATAAAGAGTCTAGGTGAGCTTGAAGAACAGCCTTGGTACCAGCATCTGAAGCTTCCTGAAGGGCCTGCTGAATAGCTATCACTTGTTTTACCAAAGACATCTCAAATTGCCCTGGTGTAAATTCCTTTGCCCATGCCCATTCAGGTAAACTGAAAGCAGAACTTGGGCCTTCAGCTCCCCCTAAGTTCATGCTTCCATCCAAAGAACCAGAGTCATCATCATCAGAATTTACTCCAAATTCTTCAGATGGCTCTCCAGCTTGAGAATGCATTCTGTTCACAGCAGCTTTATCTCTTTGAAGAGATTCTGTGGTTTGCACTAGATTCAAAGTCTGCTCTGCCTCCACATTGCCCTGAGCAGCCAATAGTTGATAGGCTGAAACAGGGTGAGTAAAAGTGTCAGCATCCAAGGAAATGTTATCAATTACAGCTTTGTAATGTTGCTGAAATTGTCTTTCCTTTTTAGCATCATCGACAATCATTGACTCACTAGCAATGGCTGGTTCCATCCTTATTTCTCCAGTACCTGCCTTTCTCTCATATTCTCTCATTTGTTGCATCAGGGTCTCACCCTGGCTCCCCACCCTCACACCCTCACCTTCACCTACTAAGGTGAGACTCTTTTCACTCACTTTTGCCAATTCTGAATGAATGGATTGCTGAGATTCACTCTTTTCCTCTCCTTTTGCCTGGGAGCAACCCAACCTCTCACTCAATGCACTCTCCTCTCTCAGTCCTAAGAGTGATTGTATTACCACCAAATCTTCTACACTTGAAATTATTGAATTTTGAAGTTGTGCAGAGACACTCGACGGATAAGTGATATCCGTCGGGTGAGTGGTAAAGCTATCCGACGGATAACTGCTGTTAAGCTTATCCATCGGGATACAATCACTACTCAACGGATGAGCAATATCCATCGAGAGAGTAGAAATGAATGAGGTAGGAAGAGAAACTATTGTTGACTCTGTGTTGATTGAAGTTATTTGAGGCACATATGTCACAATAGAATCAGAAAGAATTGGCAAGTGAGCCAACAAATCATCTAAAAGATGATGCTCACTTGCACTAGATTTTGGCTTCCCCAACAGAGTTGAAGAAGGTGAATCAGGAATTGAAGTGTTTATCATGTCCACTTCCAGTGAGTTAGTTGGTGAGTATTGTGTTTCTGTGGCTTCTATTATGAGAGATTTTGGCTGTGACTCCACATTTATTGGAGCCACATCAATCTGAATTTGAGAAGGTGCAGGGACTGTGTCTTTAGCACCAGTTTGCACTAAGTGTGTGCCCTGTGCATCCCCAGTTGTTTTGGATTTCTTCTTTCTAGTGTAGGTTTGGTGTGAGCTTGTGTCCCTAACCCTATTGGCCTGTGCTCTTGGATGAGAGCTTTGTTCAATAGCCACATCCTTTTGGGAGGATGCAGCTATAAGTGAGCTTTTGTCCTTTTTAAGCACTACAGTTTGTTGGGAAACTACAGTGTGGCTAGGCTGGGATTCACTCAACTCTCCAACCTTATCCTTGGGGTTTCTTTGATGTTCACCCCTTCCCTCACCTATCTTACCCTCCTTCACACTCCCCTCTTTGGTTTTGGTAGATTTTTGAACCGGTACCTTTTGAGAGATACCAGAGGGGGTTTTCTTTGATTTGGATTTAGAAATTGCAGTTGTTTTGGCAGCTTTGGTAGGCAACTGTTTGGTCATTGTCACAGATGCCATAGCTATGCCTGAAGTCAAAGAAATAGAAGAGATTGGAATAGTTGAGGGTCTGGATAAACTTACCTCACTTACCTGAGGTGTCAGCATTACAGGGAAATAGAACATTGGCACATCCTTGTGATGGTTGGCTCTGTTCAAGTCTGCAATGATTCTCCTCTCTTGAACCCAACAAGCTAATTTGTTGTTTGGGTTCTCAAGTTCAATCTCTTGACAAAGATGGTTAGCCAAAAGCATAAAAAATCTAGCATAGTAAATATTCTTTCCTCTTTTGGCTAAGCCACCTAGTTTAAAACCTAACTCATACACAACAAGGTCACTGAAATTGTAATATTTGTCTGTAACTAGCATGTATAGCATGTTAAGCATGGAAATGTTCACAGAATCAAAATTACTGATTTTTCCAGAAAAGACTTTAGTTACTACATCACACAAGTAACTCCATTCCTTCCTAAGACCTAGTCTTCTAATTTCACTTAGTTTTGCAGTAGGAAGTGCATAGTGAATGGAATTGAGCATATTGACAATATTAGTGTCAGTGTGTGGTGCAATTACATTATCATCAGGAATCTTGAAACATGCTTTTATTACATCACTATTGATACAGAAATCATTACCTTTGATGGTTAGAGTGATGGTTTTGTCAGTAGAGTTGTAGATTGCTGTTGTCCACATCTCCTCAACAACTTCACAATAAATTATGGGTGATTCCAGCATGACAAAACTTAACTTGCAGTTGTGCACGAAGTCCATCATCTTATGATAGTCTTCAGATTGCTGAATCCCCTTATTGACCAAGGCAGTGAAGTTATTCTTCTCATAGATGAACCCAGTCTGTGACATGATCTTAACTACGGGTGCCATTATTAGAGAAGAAAAGCTTGAAGAGAAAGAGGATTTTTGCTTGAGAGAGAATGAAGTAACACAGTTGAATTTGAGAATGATAAAAGAAAATGATTAGAATGAAATAAGCTTTTATACTTTTCTCAAAATCAACTGATAAAAATAATAAAGAGAAGTAAATTACCCAATAGAAATTGTCTAAAATAGCCGTTTTAAAATAAACTGAAAAAATTCTACCCATTATCCGTCGTGTAATGCTTACAAACTGTAAGTATACTCGATGGATAATGTTCAGGGAATTAACGGTTAAGATTTAGACACTGCGACGGATGAGGATAAGTTGATATCCGTCGAGCTTTAAAATACTCCAGAAAAAGTAATTGATTTTTATTTACAATTTGTATATCGACGGATGACTCAACTCGATGGATAATGGTCATCCGTCGAGATGCAAATTTTGACTTAGCCAAAATTTTCATCCAAGACTAAAAATTAGTTAAATTTCTGGCTACCTTTCAACTTGCAAAATAATTCAGATAAATTCAAGAGTAATTAAGCATACCTAACTCACTTACCAACCTAGAAAAGGTGGATTCATCCAGTGGTTTGGTAAAAATATCTGCAAGTTGCTTCTCACTTAGAACAAAATGTAACTCTACAGTACCATTCATTACATGTTCCCTTATGAAATGGTACTTGATGTCTATATGCTTTGTCCTTGAATGTTGCACTGGATTTTCAGTGATGGCAATTGCACTTGTGTTGTCACAGAAAATAGGAATCCTTTCAACTTGCAAACCATAGTCTAGCAATTGATTTTTCATCCATAAAATCTGTGCACAGCAACTGCCAGCAGCAATATATTCAGCTTCAGCTGTAGAAGTAGAAACTGAATTTTGCTTTTTACTGAACCAGGACACAAGCTTGTCTCCTAAAAATTGACAGGTTCCTGTTGTGCTTTTTCTATCAATTCTGCAACCTGCATAATCTGCATCTGAATAACCAGTTAGATCAAAACCAGAATCTCTAGGATACCAGATGCCAAGGTTTGGTGTTCCTTTGAGATATCTGAAAATTCTCTTTATAGCTATCAAATGAGACTTTCTAGGATCAGCCTAAAATCTAGCACACAAACATGTAACAAACATTATATCTGGCCTACTAGCTGTTAAGTACAGAAGTGAGCCAATCATGCCTCTATAACTTGAAATATCCACAGATTTTTCAGTAGTGTTTAGTTCAAGCTTAGTTGCAGTGGCCATGGGAGTTTTTGCAGATGTACAATCCATTAGATCAAACTTCTTTAAAAGATCAAAAATATATTTAGTTTGACTAATGAATATTCCATCACTAACTTACTTAACTTGTAAACCAAGAAAGTAAGTTAGTTCTCCCATCATACTCATTTCATAATTGCTTTGCATCAGTTTGGCAAACTTTTTACAAAGTTTCTCATCTGTAGAGCCAAAAATAATATCATCTACATAAATTTGAACAAGTATGCTAGAGCCATTCACATTTCTGAAAAATAAAGTTTTATCTACAGTACTTCTTGTGAAGTGATTTTCCAAAAGGAACTTTGATAAAGTGTCATACCAGGCTCTAGGTGCTTGCTTCAGTCCATAAAGTGCTTTCAGTAGATAATAGACATACTCTGGGAAATTTGGATCTTCAAAGCCAGGAGGTTGACTTACATACACTTCTTCCTCCAAATCTCCATTCAGAAAGGAACTTTTGACATCCATTTGATAGACCTTGAAATTGGCATGGGCTGCATAGGCTAAGAAGATTCTGATGGCTTCAAGTCTTGCAACAGGAGCAAATGTTTCATCAAAATCTATTCCTTCTTGCTGACAATAGCCTTTAGCAACCAATCTTGCTTTGTTCCTTACTACTATGCCATTTTCATCCATCTTGTTTCTGAATACCCATTTGGTGTCTATTGGATTCTTTCCTGTAGGCTTGGGTACCAGCTTCCATACTTTATTCCTTTCAAATTGATTTAGCTCCTCATGCATAGCTAAAATCCAATCAGGATCTAACAAGGCTTCTTCTACCTTATTTGGTTCTTCCTTAGACAGGAAGCTGCTATCTAGACATTCTTCTTGAGTTGCTCTCCTGGTTTGAACTCTGGAAGAAACATCACCAATAATCAGTTCAAAGGGGTGATCTTTTGTCCATTTTCTTGGTTGAGGTAGATTAGCCCTAGATGAAGAGACCTCAATGTTGTCTTGATGTGTGATTGAGTTTTGATTGCTAGAGGCTCCCCCGAGTTTGTGGATCTTTGATTTGAGATTGGGGTGCTTTCTATGGGTGATCTGCCTTGACTTCCTGCTTCTTTTGATAACCCGACGGATGGTGAATTTTGAGTATCGACGGATGAGGCAGGTTGTCTTCCGACGGATAATACAGATTGCCTTCCAACGGATGAAGCGTTATGTAACTCGACGGATGTTGAGTTTTGTGCTTCATTTGTAGTAGATTTGTCTGCATTATGCTTAGACACTGTTTCTTGATCACTCTCATCATCACTTTCATCACTGACCATCTCAACATTGTCGAATTTGAGGCTCTCATGGTGATCTCCATCGTTTAGTCCTTCAATCCTTTTATCATCAAACACAACATGTATAGATTCAACAACAATGTTGGTTCTTAGATTGTAGACTCTATATGCTTTACCAACAGCATATCCAACAAAAAATCCTTCATCTGCTTTAGCATCAAACTTCCCATTTTGATCAGTTTGATTTCTCAGAATATAGCATTTACAACCAAAGACATGAAGAAAGTTCAGAGTTGGCTTCTTGTTCTTGAACAATTGATAAGGTGTCATGCATCTTGCTTGATTAATCAGAAAGATGTTCTGAGTGTAGCATGCAGTGTTTACAACTTCAGCCCAGAAGTATGTTGGTAGTTTTGATTCTTCAAGCATTGTCCTTGCAACTTCAATAAGAGATCTATTCTTTCTTTCCACTACTCCATTCTGTTGTGGAGTCCTTGCTGCTGAAAACTCATGCAAGATTCCATTTTCCTCACAAAATGCTCTCATGACATAGTTCTTGAACTCAGTTCCATTATCACTCCTGATTCTTCTAACTTTGAAATCAGGATGATTGTTAACTTGCCTTATGTGATTGATGATGATTTCACTAGCTTCATCCTTGGACTTTAGGAAATAGGTCCAAGAGAACTTTGAGAAATCATCTACAATTACTAGGCAAAATCTTTTCTTTGAGATTGACAATATATTGACTGGTCCAAACAAATCCATGTGAAGCAGTTGCAGAGGCTCTTCAATTGCTGAATCAAGTTTCTTCCTGAATGATGCTTTAATCTGCTTCCCTTTTTGGCAGGCATCACACAGTCCATCCTTTGTAAACTCCACCATAGGAATGCCTCTTACTAGCTCTTTCTTTACCAGCTCATTCATGGTCTTGAAGTTCAAATGGGATAGCTTCTTGTGCCATATCCAACTTTCATCTTGACTTGCTTTACTAAGAAGACAAGTTACAGATTCTGCTTTAGTTGAGTTGAAGTCAGCTAGATACACATTTCCTCTTCTCACACCAGTGAGAACCACTTTGTTGTTTTGATTATTAATCACAACACAGGTTTCTTTGTTGAAGGTTACTGAGTTGCCTTTATCACAAAGCTGGCTGATACTCAACAGATTATGTTTGAGACCATCCACTAAGGCAACCTCTTCAATGATGACATTGTCCTTTGAAATCAAGCCATATCCCACAGTATAACCTTTGTTGTCATCTCCAAAAGTGATACTTGGGCCAGCTCTCTCTTCAAACTCTGTGAGCAGGGTAGAATCACCAGTCATGTGTCTTGAACAACCACTATCCAAGTACCAAAGATTCCTTCTGTTTCCCTGCACACATCAAAATCAAATCAAGTTGATTTTGGTACCCAAGTTTCCTTGGGTCCTGCCTTGTTAGCTTTCTTCTTCTGTTTCTTAGGTCTTAACTCATTTGACTTAGGAATTTCAGATTCTTCCTTAGTCATTTGGGTTGGGCCTTTGAAACCACTAAATGCAACAGAATTATCATGCATGTTATGGCTAACAGGAAATGGCATGCTTGGTGCAAACATGTTATTCCAGGAAGGCATGCTAAATGGCATTTGAGACATATTGTATGCAGCATAATATGGATTAGGTGCAAATGGCATATTAGCAAACTGTGCATTCATGTTCTGTGTAGGCATAACATTAACAGGCATGGGAGGCATGGCATTCATGTTAGAGAATTGAGGCTAAACAGACATGGGAGTAGGCATGGCAGATTTGCAATTAACAAAAAAATGATTTACACTACCACATTTGACACAGATTTTTCTTGGAGCATATTTGTCAGGTGTGTAGTTATTATATTTGTTAATCCCTACTTTACCATTTCTATTGTTTTTCCTTTTAGTATCTGTTTTTACCTCAATCTTCTCAAGTCTGTCACTTAACTGTTTGACAGTCATGTGACCAACATTAGCCTTCTTCCCTTTCTTGGCTTGACTTGACTCTCCTGAAACAAAGTTCTTGGAAACAGACCTATACTTTTCATTTAGCTTGGTTAATTTGGCTTTGCTAATGGGCTTGCTCACAGCCGACGGATGAGGATTTTTATCATTCGACGGATAACACTTTTTGTTATCCGACTGATAGTTCTCATCATCCGTCGAGTCTACATCTGTCAGCAATCCATCTACCAAAATAGGTTCTAGTTTCTCCTTATTATTTTTCCAGGCTTCATCACAAAAGGACTCAATTCCTTGAACCTTGGTGATTTGAGCATGAACATCTCTGGATGTTTTCCATGCTTTAATCACCTCCTGTTCACGATTGAGCTGCTTCTTTAAAATTTCTTCCTTTTTCAAGGACTCAGTTAATTCCTCCTTGGCAATTCTACACTCAATTTTTAGTTTCTCAAACTCAACAAACTGAGACTCAAGCACATTATTCCTCTCACTCAAAAACAAGTTGTTTTCTTTGATTTTAGCATTTTCTTTAGTGAGGGACTTAAGTGTAACACGCAAATGATACAATTCTGTAGACATGTCATTTATTGCATCATTACACTCAGCTTTAGATAAATATGCAAGGTTTGTAGTGATTACCTGATTGCTTGAGGAACTTTTCTCTGTTTCATCAGACTTGGCCATAAGGGCTAGATTGACATAGCTGACATCCTCATCTTCATCCAAACCATCAGCTACCCAGTCATTCTCTTGTGTAATAAAAGCCCTTTCCTTCTGTTTGAGTAGATCAAAGTATTTTTGCTTATAATCCACAGACTCAAACCTTTTCTTACTGGAATCTAACTTTCTACACTCATTTGCAAAATGCCCTGCCAAGTCACATTTGAAACACTTGAATTTTGATTTATCCACCATGTTTCTATTTGGCTTGGCAGCTCCAAAGTTCTTCTTGAACTTGAGCTTGGCAAATCTTCTTGAAAGGAATGCTAGGTGCTCATCAATGTCCTCCATGTCATCTTGACTCAATGAATCTTCACTTTCTGCAGCTAGCCCTTTACCCTTGCTTTCACAGGCCTTTGAAGTTGATTCCACAGCTTCCATCTTCACTTCATTCTCCTTTTCCAGTTCAGCCACTAGTGCAATGGATCCTCCTTTCTTCTTTCCTCTCTCCATTCTTTCATCCTGCTCTATCTCAAGCTCATAGGTCTTTAGAATGCCATACAGTCTCTCCAAAGTAAACTCCTTATAGTCTTGTGAGTTTCTCAATGAGACTGTCATTGGTTTCCATTCCTTTGGAAGAGATCTGAGAAATTTCAGATTGGAGTCTTTAGTCTGATAGACTCTTCCATGTAATTTAAGAGCATTTAGTAGCTTTTGGAATCTACTAAAAATGTCAGTGAGTGACTCACTTTCTTCATTGTGAAAATGCTCATATTGCTGAATCAGAAGCTGCATTTTATTTTCTCTTACTTGCTCAGTACCATCACAGATTATCTGTATTGTGTCCCAAACTTCCTTGGCAGTCTTGCAGTTGATGATGTTATCAAACATGTCTGCATCAACACCATTGAACAGAATGTTCATGGCCTTTTTATCTTTCCTGACTTATTCAATATTAGGATCAGACCATTCATGCCTTGGCTTTGAAACAGATGGTTCATTTCCTGTTGCAGCTCTCATTGGAACATGAGGGCCTCTTTCTATGCAGTCCACATAGGCCTCATCTTGAGAAAGCATATGAAGATGCATCTTTACCTTCCAATGATGGTAATTATCTTTATCAAGAAAAGGAATCTTGACTCCAACATCTTTCTTGTTCATCTTGCTGAATTGTTTTGATCTTTAAACTCTTTGTAGATTAAGAGCTCGCTCTGATACCAATTGTTAGTCCTTTAACAATATAGCAAGAATTACAGAAGGGGGGTTGAATGGAATTCTTGAACCTTTTTCTTAAAATAAAAATGTTCAACTCGATTATGGATATATTTGTTTTGATTAGCACAATGCGGAATGTAAACTTGAATGAATCAAAACATAAGTAATTAAAAACAAGAGTCTTTAAAAACTTTCTGGTGGATTTAAACAATTCCACCAGAGATATATTTAATATATCGAGAGGTCTCTGTGTGCAGAAATGTCCACAACTGCTTACACAAATAGAACTGCTAAGAACATAGGAAATGCTAAAGATAGTGATTACAAAGATTTCTCTGTTGTTGTTTCTTAGCTCTCTCAGTTAATTTTTCTATTTGCTACTCTCTTGGTTTATATATTACCAAAATTACAAAGTCAAAAGAACTGAACAAATATAAAATCTAACAGTCTTGATCTTTGCTTCTTTTTGTCCTCTATTACCCAGTTAATGGGCTTCCACAGTGTACTTGTATCCAACTCAACGGCTGTGTGTCAGCTTTCACTGTTCAACTGATGTTTGAATCTTGATATAATCATCTGTCAACTTTCAGATCATCCGTCGATGACTTAATTGATCATCCGTCGACTGCTATGTTAAACATCCGTTGATAGTCATTTGATCATCCGTCGAAGCTTTGTTAAGCATCCGTTGGTAGCTATTTTGGCACTTGACTTCAATTCACTTATACAGAATTACAAGACATTGCTTATGTACAGTTGATCAACCTATTCTGCATATCTAGTTAAAGTCAACATGACTTATATGCTACTACAGATTCTATACAAAGGTGCATACAACACTGTGCTACAAACTTATTATTACATAAGCTACTCACTCGATGGATAATAAGTTAATCATCCGTCGGGACTATAATAAGTTATCCGTCGGGACTATAATTCTTATCCGCCGAGTGCTACATTATTTCACTAAGTAAGATCTACTTAGATGTTTTGTTTAGGTAATCATCAAGTACTCAACATATTCACAACAGGTACATACTATGCTTGCTTCATTATGAAGGATGTCTGTTCTCATAGACATTTGTGTGGTGACACTATAGCTAGTATGTAGGTGCTTATTATAGAATAAGTTCACTGAACATGACTCGCACAGCTAAACAACTGATGGAGTTCACTCACGTGTCAGCAGTTGTTCACATAGTGATAGTTGTACAAGTATCCTTAGACTTGAGGTCATCATAGTCATCTTGTGTACACTGAACTATGCTTTGGTTTAGTTCTTAGTCTCCAGGGACAATTATTAGGGCTCTACTGGGTATAGGAATTTGTACACGAAGATAGTGTATGATCAATAAAGGATCTACCCCTTCCAGTGAAGGAAGCGAATGTTCAAGGCTGATCAACTTATGCTAGTTCAGGAATCTCTGGCCAGAGTGAATGAAATTAGAAAGGAGTTTCTAATTTGCATAGAACTAAGCATAGTGAATGGTAAGCAAGTGATTAAATTAGATAGGCTTGACACGAGATCCATGCCTTGTATTTAATCGGGACATTGTAGGGTAGAAGGAGTTTATTGTACGGTAACTATTCACTGAATAGGTTCTTGGTATTTTAAGCAGTGAATTCGTATTATCCGGATAGTCGCGATATGCTGAGAAATATCCCTCACGATGTAGAATAAATGTGATTAATTAATTAATCATATTTAATAAATTAGAGAATTTATATAAATAATGATAAAATAGTTTTATTATTATTTATTTCTACTATCGGCTTAATATTGAACCTACATGGTCACACCATAAAAAGAGAATGATTTAATGGTGGAGGAATTAATTAATAATGGCTAATAATTATTTATTTATGAAATAAATAATTAATTGGCAAATTTAATAATTGATTAAATGAGATTTAATTGATTATAAATTAATTAAGAAAAGTTCTTAATATTATTAATTAAAGGATTTAATTTTTGAAAATTAAATCAAGAGAGAGAATTATTTCTAAAGTGTTTAGAAAAAGGATTAATAATTAAAAGTTATTTTAATTATTAATGAGAATAATAAATGGGATAATAATAATAATATTTATGGGAAAATTTCAGCTGAAAATTTTGCCTATAAATATACTATTATAAACCCTATTTTTATTTGAACCCCAATTTTTAGAAAAACCTAATTCTCTCCACCTCCTCCTCCTCCTTAACATCGTTTTCTTGGTGGATACCGGTGGAGTGCTTCACGTTTGAGGAGCAGCTGCTAAGGATCTCCGATCGTTGCTTTTGGATCGCATATTAAAAGTTAGTAATCGATCCATATGTTTTTACCACGATTTATATGCTTTTATTTGGATTTTATATGTGTAAAAGTGTTTTACCATGCCTCCGCTGCGATTAAAATCCAACATGCCGGGCCCAACCAAGTTTGGGTTCCGAAGAAGGTCTAATCCATTTGTAGTGCAGGGCATTAAAACAGGTGTAACCAGTAGTGTGGATTCTTGACAAGTGGATCATCAAGACATATGACCGGAGATAGAGCCCTGCTATCAAATGTGGATTGAGAAAGCTGGCCCCCTGGTTACCTTTAGAGATAACAACAAAGGTTTATCTGAGGGATATGGCTGTTTGCAAGCTGGGAATGTTATCACTGAAAATTTGTATATTGTGCTAGGTTATTATCAGGAAACAGTATCTAACATTTAGCACCAGTGACGAGACTTGAGAATTTTATGACATATCAGGCACCTGCTGCACATTACACTTGGAATTGGACTCTAGTAAGATGTGTACAAGTGTACTCCTGGTTGGTGAGTCAAAAGAGGAAGTCAGTGCACCACAGTTCATGGACTTTGCAGCTGCAGATCTATTGGACTACGCAATCTCTTCTTCACAATCTCACTTCAGGTTGGTATACTAGTGTACTGCTCAAGCAATCGTCATATTTATAACTCTCTAATCACTAGGCACAATCATATTGTTTAATATGTGCAGTGAGTTTTAGGAGTAAATCAAACTTCTTTCTACATTAGTGATTTCTTATTTCATGTAAAATCCTTTGAAATCATTATTGTACATCATCTCTCTCAAAAGATTAAATGTATAATTTTCATTCATTATAGATCTTAAGTACATTTTATCTCTCTATTGCCATATGTTCTGTGATACAGGTTCAGTCTCCAATGACTTTCTTTCATTGACAGTCATAAGGTTGAAAACCCACAACATCTATCCCAGATTGTAAAGACAAACACAGAAACAGAACCAACCAACACTCTCTTACCACTAAATGTAGTATGAATGAGCGTGAGGGAGATAGTGCCTTAGTGCACCATATAAGGAAGGTTCTGTAGTCAACCCAGTAGCTCTGTCTCCTACATAGATGAGTAGTATTTAAAACCGAGACAACTGCTAGCCCCCATACATCTTCTCAAAAAGATGTAATGGCTGAAAAGGCTAAAAAACAGTTACTAGATTCATTCTCTCAACAGGGTGTGTCTATTGAAATTTGCCTGTCGGCCAGGGTATCCGATGTAGTGTCACCACTTCAAACATAAACAATTCTTGATGCACAAGGAAAGGTTTCACACATAAAGGATGAGTTGACGGAAACAAGAGTTTCGACCATTTTAAGGTCAGATTCGATTGTTCAAGGTTCGTTAATGGACCAATTGCCTTTACAGGTGTTAGGAGAGGATACTGATCCAAAAGCCATATGTCAGTGGTCAGTGTCTACCTCCCCAGGCTTAGATCCCCTGGATGCATCTGCGGATAGTGGATCTGACATAGGTGCAGATCGGCAACTTGTTGACAATGATTCAGATATTACCAGATGAGTCACAAGGAAATGTCTTCACAGACATTAGAAGGGAACCTTGATCTTTATGCTAAATTCGTTGGATCATTGTTTACCTTCCCAGAATTCAAATCTGGAACCGTAAAAGGGAAATTAGCAACTTGTAGATTATGACTCAGATTTATCTGACGAGTTTAACAAGGATGGGGATTTGCGAACTCCCATTGCACCACCTGTGACCTCCTTAAGGATGGCTAAGGTGATTTTCCTTGCAGGTACAGCTGAATGTTGGAGCTATGAGAGGAGTGATACACTTGTGAGAATGAGTGTAAACACGAGTGGAGAGAAGAGTGAAACACATGTGAGGTACACTAAACAGAATCACACACTCACAGTGAGGAAGAAAGAGAAACTACTTGTTATTTCTTTTCCAACCAAGTGATATATGAGAACTCCTTCAGACGACGGCATACATTCCTTCTTTAAGGGGGAGATAAAAGCTTAAGTAATAGTTTGGAGGATTCCTCAACTAAGGGGGGGAAATAGCAGGGAGGAAGAAAAAGATCCTACATGTACACTACACCACATCATTGTTGTTTATAACTACGGATCCTATTGTGATGGTAAACACAAGGTGATTTTCTAGTAAGGGAAGAAGCTGTTAGGGGAGTACCATTGGTTTTTATCTGCGGATCCTATTGTACGGGAGAGGTGGTAAACAAAGGTGATCTTCTTTAATCAGTTGATTCTCATAGGGGGAGAAGCAAGAGAGATATGTGCTTCTCAACAGGAAATATGGTTGTATAAAAAGAAGATGAAACTACTTGAAGATATGTTCAGTCTAGAGGAACATCTATTTGGAATCTGGAAAAGGTTAAATGTTATCCAGAACTTTTCTGCTATTTACTTTGCATTTCTGTTTATATCTTTTTCTTATTTGTTAGTTGAGTTATCCTCTAGGTATTTGTGTGTTATTGTCTAACAAACAAATAGGGGGAGATTATAAGGCATATGTCATAGCCTATTTGTATATTCGAGGATTCAACTCAACTCAAATAAGAATGTAATAAGTAAATAGTGGATCTACCGTCAAAGAGATCTCGCAAAGTAATATCTATCAAAGGATTCGAAAACAAGTTTCATCTACAGACTTGAGGAATTAATTCACTGGAAGAAGTTCAAGAAATTGATCATGCCTCAGTGATATAAATCAAGATTGTGGATTTAATCAAGTGACAGAGATCTCGTCAGGGTATCAGATAATTACAAGGATTTAATCTGAAGAAAATCAAGTATCAAAGTCAAGACATGAAGAAACGTCACGGAAGTTAGTCACTCATGAACCAGACAGTACATCGAGTGTCAACATTGAAGTGGTGGAATTGATTCATAATTTTCAGTGATTTTCAGAAGATATTCAGAAGAATGGTTGCTGCTCAAGATTAATATTAATTCTCTATTAATTAATTAAGTCATATAATTTAATTAAGAAAATAAATTATATCTGCAAAGATTAATTTATTTATTAATTGAATTAATTGATTAATTAATTCAGAATTAATATTAAGAATTTTCAGAATTTAAATTGGATTAAAATCTATTTAAATTCAACAAGACAATCTGATTGTGCTAATATGACAATCGGTATGACAATCAATAGTCATACCGAAAGTCATGCTAGTACAAATAATTGTCTTGCCGAAAGTTACACTGGAAGAGGATTGTCTTGCTAGTTCAATCAGATTGTCTTGCTAGTACAAACAATAGTCATACCGAAAGTCTCTCCAGTTCAACAGATTGTCTTGCTAGTACAATTGGATTGTCTCACCGATTGTCACTCCAGTTCATTCAAGTCCGTTGATTGATTTAAAAAGAAGAGAAGCAGCAGAAGTCATTCTATCATCCAAAAAATACAACTCAAGAACACAGAAGCAGCCACCTACAATATTTTATATTCTCTGCTAATTTCAAGATCAAATTTCTAGTTTGTAAAGTTAAATCCAAACCACTAGAAATCTTTATCTTGTTCTTGTGTAACAATCTAGCGGATCAAAATCCCTAGAACTTAATCTCAAATCGCGGTTAGCATTTGATTCTAATTATTGCAAAAATAGAAAAAGTTCATGTCGAATTTATTCTAGATTTGTGATAATTAATTTGAGATTAATTCCTTGTAATCGATACAGTTGTTGTAACACCTTTCAAGTTTAATAATATTTTTATTTAACTTGAATTTTGTTTCAATTTTTATTCTGCACTAAATTCGATTATTCGGTATAGTTTGTATTCAACCCCCCTTCTACAAACTCATTGGGACCTAACAGAGGATTTAACCAGCCACTGTTACGTTGTGTGGATATGGAAGAAGGAAATTATATTCTCATAGAGGTGCACGAAGGGATTTGTGGCAATCACTCGGGGGTGGTTCCTTGGCATTAAAAGTACTCAGACAGGGATACTACTGGCCAACTATGAGAGAAGATGCCTTCAATTTTGTCTGGGCTTGTGACTGTTGCCAGGGATTTGCCAACTATTCCAACGCCCCGGCATCAACCATTACCTCATTGGCCTTTTGCCATGTGGGGAATTGATCTCATTGGGGAGTTGCCCAAAGCAAAGGGGGTGTGAAATACGCCGTGGTGGCTGTGGACTACTTTACCAAATGGGCAGAGGCTATGCCACTAGCCATGATCACGGTAAAGAAGATAAGGGATTTTGTGTTCAATTCCATAGTATGCAGGTTTGGTATCCCCTACAAACTTATCTCAGACAATGGGAAGCAGTTTGATAGTAAAGAGTTAAGGAAGCTTTGCGAAGACTTGAAAATTAAAAAGGACTTCACCACGGTTTATCATCCGCAGAGTAATGGTCAGATGGAAGCCATAAACAAAATCATAAAACATACCTTGAAGGCAAAATTAGAAGAGAAAAAAGGAGATTGGCCAGAGGAGATGCCCATGGTCCTCTGGTCTTACAATACGACCCCTAGATCGACCATAGGAGAAACCCCCTTTCTGCTGACTTATGGGTATGAGGCCATGGTTCCCGTGGAGGTAGGAGCTGGATCCCTCCGGAGAGACGTGTTTGTCGAGGAAGATGCAGAATTTAACCAGAGGCTTTACTTGGATCTGTTAGAAGAAGCCCGAACGAACTCTCAATTAAAGCTTGCTGCGTATCAGCAGAGAATCGCAAGGTATTTCAATAAAAAAGTAAAATCCATACCGTTCAAGGTTGGAGATCTTGTGTTGCGGAAGGTTATGCCTAACACTAAGATAGCTCAGCATGGGGTGCTTGGAGCTAATTGGGAAGGACCGTACAAAGTTAAAACTATACTCTGGAAGGGAACCTATCGCTTAGAAGATCTGGATGGCAAACTTATTCCTCGAGCATGGAATGCAGAACATTTACGGAAGTATTATCAGTAGGGTGTGGCTGTGTCCCCCTTATTTTCTTATTTGATTCTTATGTAATAGGCGAGTAGCAAATAAATTCCTCCTAGCCTAGGGGGGTAGTACATGTGACTGCGAACCTTGGAACTAGCAGAAGGAAGAAATTTTTTCAAATAATTTCCCCATAGAGCATAGTAGCCATGGGACTGGTGTAATTTATACACTAGAGCGCATTATCAATAAAAGGGAAAAAGTTACTTCAAATTGCTTTATTTGCTTGACACGAAATTTCTAATTTGAAAAACATCAGAGGCGCGCCCTATGTTGAGGCGCACCCTATGTTGAGGCGCGCCCTGTCTAATAACTTCTGCTTCATAATCAAGATAAACATAGTATACAAGGGTGAAAGGAATAAATATACATGGCCAGCAAAATAAGCTAAGGCAAAAACTCCCCAAATTAAGGCGCGCCCTTGGACTGATAAGTAAGTAAAATATCGCGAAGGCATTACTGATAAGAAAAAGTACGTGTTATTTGCAATATGGCGCACCCTCATATCTAAGCGCTACGATAAAAGGGACGATAACAACTTCGAGATCACGTAAAAAGAAAACACTCACAAATGTGCTAAATAAATAAGCTCTGATATCAAAGGGCGCGCCCTGTAGCAACATCAGTCATAATGAAATGACAAGATTTATGGTGATATGAGGGCGCGCCATCGTGAAAATATGAGTCATGTTTTTATAAATGGTCAAGGGAAAAATCAAAGTGCCTTAACAAATTTTTATGCATACGGGGAAAGATAAAATTAACGTCGAGCCATACATGCAAAAGTAAAAGAGTAGCAGAAATATAAGTCATACAACTTTACACAGCATCAAAAGAGGGCTGGCTCCTCAGAAGTATTTGAAATTTAAACTAAAATGAATCAAGGCGCGCCCTGAGACTGGTCTGTGGGAGGAATAGATTGAAGAGGAATAGTGAGATCAGCTTCAGGCGCGTCCTTGGGGACTTCCTCTTGTGGCGCGCCCTCATTTTCTTCCTCCTCTAACCACAGTTCTATCCTCCTTGCTGATTTTAGCAGCATGCTCCTTTTTAAATTCCACCATCTCAGCGACGGTCTCTTCTCCAAACTTCTCAAAAGAATAATCAGGATCGTTGGCCACAAAACCAACCCTATAGAAGTGGAAACCATTGGCGAATGCCTCATCAGTCATTTCCCTCTTTTCATCAGGCCATCCCAGTTTCTTCTGCTCCTCCAGATACTCAATCCTCAAGTTGGCTGCACCAAGATCAGTATGGAGAGAGGTAGCCTTTTTGTTGGCAATCTCTAGCTGAGAAGTGAGATTGGCCACCTCATCCTTGAGAAAGGAGATTTCAGAATCCTTGGCCTTGATATCCTTAGCATACAAAAAATCCTTGTCCTTGAGGGTATTTCTCAGAATATTGTTGTCACCCTACAGCCTTTTTAGGCGCGCCCCCTCCTCAAGTAGCTTGTCCACCACTCGGGTGGAGTGGATGAACAATTGGCAAGATGCCTTTATAGAAGCATGAGCAGCATCTCCCAAATCCATGGCTTGCCACTGTTCCACTTCTTCATCTGAAACGTGAAGGGAACCCATGGGGCCAAGAGCGCTCAAAGCAGCAGAAGAGCCAGAAGGCGCGCCCTCTGCTCTATGCCTCTTAGGCACGCCTTGTTTATCTGTAAGATCGATCACGGGCCTTTTCAAGACAGGAGTTGTTTGAGGAATGGGAATTGGATTGGGGATGGATGCCTGTGCTACGGGAGCATCTTTCTTTGGCTTGGGCCTAGGTTTGTCACCAGGGCGCGCCCCAAAAGACTTGGGAATTCTTGGAGGAGCCATTTCTGCATAAAACGTAAAACACGTTAAATGAACGTGATAGTTAAATGTGTTGAACAGAGTAATAAATAAAGGCAATTGATAAAGATAACATTGATAAACATGCATAAAGTGCTACGCCTAGAGTGAAAGGGTGCGTCCTAAGGGGCGGAAAGACTAGCCACGTTGATTTACATCTAGTATGCTAATACAAAAGCTAATAGAAAAGAAGCTAGGACGCGCCAATTGTAGAGGGCGCGCCTTTAGGCTCTATAGTTAATGAACCTGAAGGATCTTGGGCTTGAAAAGAGCTATCTTCTGCCTCTTCTTCTTCTTCTTCTTCAGCCTCTTCTTCACTATCTAAGTCAATGACGCAAGAAACAAGAGCACCTTTCCTAAATTTTACATATTTACACTTCGTTCCTACTTGGTCCGAAAGGATTCCTACTCGCATCAAGTTGGTCCGGGTGACTAAGGTTTTTAAGTTCCACATGTCAGCAGCCACTCTAAGAAGGGCTTCAGCTCATTTTTTGGGCTCGCCCTTAAGAGGTTTGGCCACTGGTCTGTCTAAAGAAGTATAAAGATGTGAAAAGGAAGAAAAAAACATAGAAATAACGCAAGGAAAAGAAAGAAAGGGCGCGCCCTTACTTGGTGACTTGTTAAATCTTATCCTTATTCTGGGAACGTCGTACAAGTAAAAGAAGTTTTCCTTCCAACCTTTTTCATAACTAAGCTTGCTAGAGGAAAAACCCTTCTTGTTGTGCTGCTTGTCTACAACCAAATAGTAGTACCTATGGTCAGACTTTCTTAGATTGAAAAAATAAGTAACTTCAGCCATTGACGGCTGGGGGAAACCCAAGTCCGTATAAAGGATGAACAGAGCCAGGATAAACTTGTAGCTGTTGGGAGAAAGTTGGAGTGGAGCCACGTCATATAGTTCTATCACTTCCCTAAGGTAGGGATGTAAGGGCACGCCTATACCCAAAGATACCAACTTGGGGCTGGTCACCATTCTAGGGATTTTGAAGTTCCTCCCATAGTTGAATATTTGGGGCCGCATCATGCTTAAAGGGCGTGCACATATGCCCTCCATATCATAAAACTCCATGAGCCATCCTAGTTGCTCATCTGAACAAGCTGAGGACAGACCCACGCAGAAAAGCTTCCCATGCTCCTTCCTGAAATGTTTCTTCACAGCTTCATTGCTTGGTTCAAATTCCTCCCAATCAAAGTCTAATTCACTGTCAGAAACTTCCCAGTGTTGGAAGAGGATTGGAGAAGGTTCAGGGGAGGTGGAAAACTGGAATGAGTCTTCATCAAAGAAATTTTCTTCATCACGGAGTGGTGATGCATTTTCTTCAGGCGTGCCTTCAGGAATGGGAGAAGTAGGCGCGCCCTGTGGTATTTGAGGGGATAGGCTTGGAGAAACAGCCCTATAGGAAACCTTGGAAGGCCCTGCATCCACATTGACGCCCCTTTCAACCCCTCTATATCTATCTGCATTCAAACTCTCGAACCAGTCATCATCGTCCAATTCTGTACTGGTTGGAGCTGGAGATCTCTCTTTTTGGACTAGTTTTTGTTTCCCGCGTCGACGAGATAGAGGAATGTTGTCTGTGGACGAACTGTCTGAAAAATCTGCCATTAAGGTACCCTTTTTAGAATCTTGAACAAGGCGCGCCACCCGGTTAAGAAATTGAGGAGTATGGTGAGCGTTTGGAGGCTGGGGATCGAAGTAAGCGTTTGGGGGAGAATAGATTCCCAGATTGGTAAGGAAATTCTTGAAAGGGTGAAAAGGGGAGGACGCGCCCTTGTCTTCCAGCTGTCAAGAAAACCAAAAGAAATTTTGAGGGCGCACCCGATATGAAAGAACGAAATACGAAAGTATAAAGGAAACAGGAAAGATAGGGGGAGGCGTAAGAGAAGAATATTTCCTAGGATCTATGTCAGCTCCCTTCTAAGACAAGCCTTCTCATGAGAAGGCGCGTTACTCATAAGGATGTGTTTTACTATAAACAGGCGCACCCTATTATGGTCATTTACAGATTATAAGCTAAAGATAAGGCGCTTCCTAAGTCGCTGGCGGATTTTAAAGGCACAGATGGTCATGTGCAGATCGTAAGTGATGGTTTTTAAGGCATAAGGGCACTAACGATTGGAATTCTCAAAAATATCGATTTAAAAGTTAAACCCGATAATTTTGGATCTAAGTCGGTAAAAATTTTGAAATTACACATATACATACACAGATACATACACCGTTTTATGTAAGAACAGTTAAGGGAGTTGAAGAGACAAAGTAGCATGCAATGTGATTTAAGGGATGAAATTCAGAAAAGGAAGAAGTTTTACATACCTTTTCGAATGGAGAAGAGAATGATCGGAAAAAGCTGGGGAAATGGTGACCGAGAGAGAGGATTTCGAGCAGAAGAATAGTACCGCCGGTGGTGGTGCTTTGAAAAGGAAAGGAGAGTAAAAGTAAAAGGAAAAAATGACTGATTGAGACTAGTATTTATAGTAAAAAAGATGACAGCTGTCAAATCAGTCACATCAATCGCGAATCCCTAATAATAAGGGGAACTATTTTTGAACAGTTTAAACTTCTAGGACGCGCCCTCCTGAAGGCGCGCCTTATTTGGTTATTATGGCATCATTGAAACTTTAAGAAAAAATTGAAAGGCACACCCTATTTAGGGCGCACCCTGTAAAAAGTATTGGAAGATTTGTTATGCCCAAAAATTGGTATAAACAATATTCAGATTGAGATTGATAAAATAGGCAATATCAAAGGAGAAACGCCTAAAATCTAGGAAAAGATAAGATTGACTTTCCATAAAAAAGAAGGCGCGCCCTAAGAACGCGCCCCATTGATTGAGTAGTTGATTAACAGTTGTGGTTATCATGTCTTAAAGGCGCGCCCTCAAACATAATGGAGGAGGCGTGCCCAATTACTGAAAAGGGGGAGAGGAATTTCTTTATTGGAATCTGTCCTGTGGTGAGCCTTAGGGCGCGCCCTAGGTAAGAAAGGCTCCTTGGACGGATTACTCGGACATGATTACTTTGACAGACTCACACCTTGGCTTGGACAGAATTAGAGCAAGCCCTAATGATGAATAATTTAGGGCACGCCCTATGATGTAGAATGATAAAGGAAGAGATCAAAGGTTGGTGACACAAGGCGGCGCCAACATGCAGGAATGTTTGGGCGTGCCCTTAACTTCTACTTGGCATACAAATGCATCTTTGACATGTTACTTGGACGCACTCTTTGGAAGATTCAAGGAAGATGGAGAATGTTATTACTAACCTATTTGATGCAGGTACTCTATTGAAGAACTCCTCCATGTAGCACATCTACAGGAAAGGCGGTGTTCGTGGTCAAATATCTCCAGGGGTATGCCTGGACTGCAGGCCTCCTCCTGTAGTCAATGGGTGTCCTCATTGGGGATGCGAGGTGAAATTTGGTGTTTGCTTTGGGAGCTCTGTCTCTGTAGTCACTTGTCCTGCAATCTGGTAGGGGCTCCTTATCGGGGGACAAGGATCTCAACCCCCAATAATCACCACCACCAAACACTGTTCATCTCTTCCGACAAATACTGTTCATCGGATCCACTGATTACTATTCACATTTCCGACGAAGAACCGCCATCACATATCTTGTTTCCGGCTACGAACCTCAAGTTTCGTTGCTCTCAAATTCCTCCGTCAACAAATCTTAATATAGATAGTGATAAAGATTGAATGTCTGAACTCCTCCACTTTGATTTGGAGATGAGGTTGGTTGAAGATATTTTTACAGATGATCACACAAAAAGTTGATAGGAAATCTTCTAATATATATTTCAAGATGTATTGAGTTAATTAGCAGAATGAAAGTAAATTGCTGTGTTTACTGTCCTCTGCCAAATATGTGAAGAAGATGGAGTATTTGTTAGATATGAATACAACACAGGGGGGGGTGAATGTGTTTTGGCTTAAATATTTACTTTTTGATCGACTTTGGCTTTTGCAGTTGGTTGTTATCAATAATTTGGTAGAATAGATGTTAAACATAAATAACAATGCAAATATGTAAAACAAAGATCTTCAAAACTCACTTAATTTTATATTAAAAATTAAGCTGTGTTTTGCTACAAAATCTCTAAGTTCTTGGTTTAGAACTTAGCTTCTTTCTTGAGAGAGAATACAAGATTTTCTATCTGAATTGTTGCTACTTACTGAAGGACCAGTGTTAACTTTATAACTCAGTTAACTGCTGGTTTACACAGTGTGTAATAAAAATGGTATTAGCTTTTCTAAATTGTCACTTGTCATTTCTATTTATAGAAAAGCAAATCTTCCATTTATGGCTTAGCATATCTTTAGCATCCCGTGTTTACTTTAATCTTCCTCTGTCAGTTAATCTTTGCCATTGATCTTGCACATCTCCCAAGCTGCTTTTTGTAGACTTGTCAATCCAAATGTGTGAATTATTTGTTGATTTATAACCTTGGATATTGAACTATTCTGTAATTCTGTACTTAGAGAAATTTCTTCACTTCGAGATCTCCAATTAAGCTGTAGAGAACTCGACATCTCGATAGGCATGTTGGCTTGTCGATATCTCTGAAACTTTATTATTGACTTGACTTATCAACAACTCTGAGTTCTCTAGTGAATTTTAGTTTATCGATAACTCAGAGTTCTCTAATGGACTTTAGCTTATCGATAACTCAGAGTTCTCTAATGAATGTATACTTATCGATATCTCCGAGTTCTTGAATGGGTATATGACTTATCGATATCTCCAATAGCATTTGCTGAGTTCTCGATAGACAATTCCTGAGTTCTCGATAGGTCTTTCTGAGTTCTCGATAGGTCTTTCTGAGTTCTCGAATGACTTCTCTATAACACTAATTCTGTGATTTGTAGAGATCTTGACTTGGAATGTTTTTCACCAAACAGAATTATTCAACTCCAAGCTTCTTCATAATTCTTCTGAGGCATGACCTTCTTGATCTTCTTCCAGATAGAATTCTTAGGCTTGACACTGTTTAGGGAAAAATGCTCCAGTCTGCTCCATTTACATTTTACAGACATTAAGTGTTACAAGTATAAATTACAGATTAAGGTTACAATACAACTAATCTTAGGGTTGTCAATATGACTTAGTCTTGTTATGATACAGGCATGTATGGCACAACAATCTCCCCCAATTTGTGAGAAGATTGCTTATCACAAATTCATGCATGTTAACAAGACTAACCCCAAGTTAAAGAATGAAAATAAAACAATACAAAAGCTGATATAACACTTGTACATTGAACATTTGACAATTTACAATAATTAAGTAAAGATTGAGCTTTCTGATCCTTTCTCAATTATGTTCTTAATCTGTACAAGTATTTCTAATTCTTCTAGGATGGGGGTGTCAGTTAGAGCCTCCATTAGTTTCAACAAATTTGGCTTAGGATAACTAGCTAACATCCATATCCTGTATCTTGACAAAGAGCCAGCTTTTACATTCAGAAATTTTCTATCCTTTGATATTCTGCTCTTGCCTGCTGCCTTCAACTCTTCTGATCTTCTAATATACTCATCAATGTCATGCTCATACTTTCTCCTCTTTTCATCTAGCAAATCTCTATGATCATCCCTCATCTCCTCTCTGTTAACCACAAACACTGCCAATACTGTTCTCCATGCCTTAGTGGCTGAATCTTTATCATTCATCAAGCTTATCACCCTTTTCAGTTCAATAATTGAGAGAGAATCCATGAGTCTATTTCCAAGCTGTTCAAAGGACCCATCACTGTAGTAGATTCTAACTTCTTTGATGTTAATAACCCAAACTCTGACCATTCTTTCAGCTAGTTGTTGGAAGTAGTCTTCATCTGAATCAACAACATTTAGAGGTTGGAAATCATCTTGATTATATATGTTCCAGATGGCCTTTTCACCAAATCCATGTTCATTGAGAAATTCAGCTATCAGTTGTCTTCTTCTTTTTCTTCTTTGTCTTCTGAATCTTCTCTTGACCTTGGCTTCTTTTGGACCTATTCCAACTGTTTTGAAGTGTGTTTTAAGGGGTGGCTTGAATGAAGGTACAGTTTTGAGTCTTTTCAGAGAAGTATGTCCGTGAGTGATTTGAGTTTTGAGGAGAGAGTTTGCAGTGAGCTTGTAGAAATATTTAGACTTAGAGGTTTGAGGTTGAGCAATTTTTGATGAGATTGAATGTGAAGGTTAAGCAATTGGTATTTGGATATTTAGGGTTTGGAGGGGTTGTGAGGTATCATTCTTTTGTCTTTGTCTCCTTCCACCCCTCATTTGAGTCTCAGATCCACTTTTCTTCTCCTTCTCTTTCTCACTATCACTTTTCCACCAATTGCCTTGCTAGATTGACTTGAGTTTGAGCCAGAAGGATTTTGACCATCTTTCTTCTGCTCATCATCACCCAAGTCATCTGTGTTGATTTGAGTTTTAGGCAAATTGGCTTCAGGGTTATCAATATATCTCCTCAGAATCTTGATCATAGCTTCATCTTCACTAGTCTTCAGTTTCTTACTTTTCAGCCCAAACTCAAGCACCATTATCAGTCTTCTATTGGCCATGACACATTTTTTAGGTACTTGGAAATATTTCAGTTGCTTGGTTGTAGAGCAGATATAGTGCACCCCTTTGCTTGGATGTAGATAGGCTTCTGGGAATGCAGCTTCTTGAGCCTTCTTCAACTCTGCTAGTAGCATTTTCTCTTCATTGGCAATTATCCTGACCTTGTTAATCAAAATATCCACCTCAGATGCTCTTCTAGAGATTAGATAATTGAGATTGACTTGCATACATCTGTCTACACCAGAATCATTAAGATTGATCACTATCCTTTTCTCCAAGAACTGGTCCTTGACTGGGATCTGCAGCACCCTGATGTAATTGATAGTCTTTTCCAAGGTCTTTTTGTAAGTGAAGAAGTTGTTGTTGAGAGAGTTCCTTAGTCCAGTGAGCAAATTGTCAAACTCTTGTGTCATTCCTGGACCTTGGGCAGCCATAAGGAGCCTCTCTTGTTCTAGACCTTGTACTTGACTTTTGAGTTTTGATTGTGCTAGCCTTGCTTCTATCTCCCCGTTAGTCTGGGTGACAGGCATGATTAGGGGAGTAGAAATCTCAGGTCTTACAGCTTCAGACAATGCTGGCAGTGGTATGTTGAGTTTTCCCATAATGGCTCCCAAAACAACTGTATTCAGCATTTATAAATTCTTATGGGACTCCACTAGGGCCTGAATATCATGTTGTTGACTCTCAACCAATGTGGTTAGAGCTCTGACTTGTGAAGATAAATCTGAGTTGGAAGCTTGAAGTGAAGAAATTTGATCTTGAAGTTCTTTTATCTAAGGAGTAGAGGTTTTGATTGAGAAGGACCCAAAGTGTTCATCAACAGCTTTTCTGACACCCTCCATGAGAAGAAATGAAGGCTCATACCTAGCAGTATGCATTTGATTTAGCTTGAACCTGGTATCATTTGAATTTGTGATATGAGCTTGAACTTGATCAAACAGGACCTTGAAAGAACTCTTCATATTTGACACTTCCTTCTATATGGAGGCCAGATTCATCCTTGACATTTGCTCAGTGAAAGACTGGAATTGATTCTTGATGTCCTTTTGAGAAAGCACAATGTCATCCATTTTTTCTTTGATCAGCTTCCTGATTTTATCTTCATGTCCAGTCAATTTTACTTCAAGGGCCTTTTCAAAGAGATGGAAAGCCTTGAGTTGAGCTTTGTGTACATCCATGAAGGCATCATAGACTTCAGGAGGAGTGAGAGATTTAGCATTGCTTCCCATGATAGTTATGTACTCCATTCTGAATCTAGCCAAAACTTCATCCAATTCTGCCACATGGTCATCAGACAACCAGGCATCTACATTGCCATCTTCTTCAGCCTCATCTACTATCTTCTCCTTCTGTTGTTCAACCTCTTCATTGAAGCATAACAGTATAGCTTGATAGTCCTGGTTCCCCATGTCTGAAGTGAGCAATTGCTGAGAGAGATTGGCCAAGCCTGAGATTTGATCTACCAACATGTCATCAACTGTAGAAGGCTGAGCTTCCATATCTTGTAGCCATTGAGCCATGACATGTGGTTGGCTGGATTGAGATGTGGATGGCTGTTGAGAAATGTCCAAATTACCACCTGTGACTGAAGTCACAGTTTGACTCACAGATAAATCTGTGGTTAAGTTTGTTGTTCACCACATGTAGTGAGAACCTCCATTAGAATTGGATAGGATTTGACTGGGTTACTGTCATGTACACCAGCCTCAAAGCTTTGTTCACCTTGTAGAGCATTGTCAAATAAATGTGATGAACTTGTCTCTCCCATAACAGGGTCATTGGCAATTGTATTCCTAGCTTCAACTGTCAAGGCAATTTCAGCTAGGGTTTTGAGGGGAGTTGTTCCTTCTAGAGGAACCTCCAATTAAATTGGAGAGGATTTAGATAGCTCTCCCTCAAGAGTACTACCCTCAAACCTATTCATCTGTGAAGATGATTGTGCACATGAAGGTGCAAGAGTGACCATGGGGTCTTCAGTAAAAACTGATAAAACCCCCATATTTGTGATGTTGTCATCAAGGTCTACCCCAACTAGTAGCCTCTCACCATCTAGATGTTGGTTCTGGGTGGTGAGCACAGTTTCATGAACCATGTCACTTGAGTGTTGATGCACTTGAGAATCAGATTCAAGTGCTCTATATGGTGAAGAAATTTGAGAGATTAGAGAAGTTTGCTCAGTTGTGAGTGTTGGCAGCTCCCCCTGAATGGATGAGGGAGCTTCAAATGATGTGCCCTCACTGTGTGTGCCATCCTTATTTCTTCTCCCATACACTTTAGGTGCAGGTTGTGCTGACTCAGTACATGATGCATTGGGGTGAATGCTCTTTTCAATAGATACACCCTGTTGAGAGAATGCATCTAGTAACTGTTTACTCCCCATTTGTTCAACTGTGCCCTTTTGGGATGACACGGAGGTGTTTTTAGTGGTCAACTCAGGTAACTTACTCTTCTTTGGTCTCTTGACCAAGGGTGACTCTGGTTCAGTTTGAATTGTTTCACTCTCATTTACAACAGCAAGGGTTGGTTCCTTTCTCTTCTTTTTACTCACTTCAGTCTTTTGAGAGACTAAAGTGGTTGGTTTGCTAACATCTAGTGGTTTAGAAGAAGGGGTTGCAGCCTTGGAAGGTCCATATTGGTATGCCTGTGTTTGTGCTTCCATAGGCTCAGGAACCATAGCTGAACTAGCAAATTTAGGAGCCCTCATGTATGGCATAGGGTAAGGATAAGTCCTGAATCTCTCCAACATAAATGGAGTGATTCTAAGACTTACACTCACCTTATTCTTTGAAGTAAGTGAGCCAAATATTATTTTGGACACTTGCTTACAATTGCCAATTCTACTACTATCAATACCAGCTAACAAATGTATGTCAATTACTTTATGAGCTAAAGTAGACATAATAAACCTTGGCAAAAAAGATTTATTTACCTCTATTCTTCAAAGGCATAGTAAGCCTGGTAGCCAGCTCCTCCAGAATTAGAGCCCCAACATTCAGATGCCTGTTGTGAGCTATTGAGAACACCAGCTTCTGCACCACACTTGAGATGTTGTCAAAGCCAGTTTTTCTGCAAGTGAAAGCCCTCACTACAGAATCAAACACAAAGGACCATTCCTTCCTAAGGTTTGTCCTGTTCAGGCTTGCCAAGTTGATTGAGCCACTGTAGTTGATGAATTCCATGAATTCACTAAGCTCATCTGCAGTTGGTATCTCTCCATAGTTCTCAGTTGGCAATCCCAGGGCTGTATTCACATCAGCAGCTGAAAACTCAATTTCTTGGCCTCCAATTGTGCATGTGACCACCATAGAAGTGACATTCTCTAGAACAACTGTCCTAGTTATAGCTGATGTCCAAAATTCATGAAGAACGTCCAAATATAGCACAGGACTTGCAGTTAAAGCACCTGCAATATAGGATTCAGAAAGAAACTTCACAAACCCCTTGAAACTATCAGGGGCATGGTTAGCATCAAGAAAAGCAATAAAGTTAGTTCCCTTCTCTGGAATGATAACTCTAACAATGTTTTGTGCCATTTTAGTGTTTAGAAGTAGTGGGTAAGAAAAAGTTTTAAGAAAGGAGCAAAAACGAGAGAGAAATCGCCTTTTATCTAAAAGCTAGGTCACTTGAGATCTCAAAAAAGTGTAAGTACGGTGTATGTATCGAGAAGTCTGGGTATTTATAGAAAAAGTAGATGACTCGTCGAGAACTCAAAAATAGACATTTGGGGTTGTCTATCGAGAAGTCATTTAGAGATGTGAAGTACATATCGAGAAGTCATTTTAAATTACTCTTATAGAGAACTTCAAAAATGACTTATCGAAATGTCAGATAAATGCCCAGTTTGTCCAAAAAGGACTGAAATAATTCTAATTTATTTGAATTGAATCAAATTGAAATCAGAATAAATTTTCCAAAAGTATTTGTCTAAAATAATTCATTGAATTAAATTATTTTAGTTCTGAGTTATTGATAAGTCTCAAAATATCCTTGTCGAGAACTCTGTGAATTAACACTATTAGAGAACTCTACATGGTCTTATCGATAAGTCATAATAGAGCTTATCGAGAAGTCATTCGAGAAGTCTGTAAATAGACTTATCGAGGAATCACTCGAGAACTCTAAAATGACTTGTCGATAAGTCATTTTGACTTATCGAGAACTCAGTTCTCTATACCTTTGAGTACTGTTATTCTGCCTTGTGTTAATTTTACACATTTAAGATGTAAATTAACAACTAAGCAGTTTACTTAGAATTTGAAATATTCTAAGTTAATTTTTGAGTTTTTAAGAAAAATAAATATACAGAGATTCTGAAATATTTATAATTCATATTTCAGTTAATTTCCAATTAAATCAAACTAGGTTGATTTAATAGAAATTAATCTGTTGCAACACATTAGCTGAGTTATTGCCTTAGGATGAAGAATTGAGCATTCCAATTTCACTCACAAGTCTAGTGAAGGTTGATTCATCCAAAGGTTTAGTAAAAATGTCAGCTAATTGTTTCTCTGTTGGAACAAAAATGAGCTCAATGGTACCATTTGCAGCATGTTCCCTGATAAAATGGTACCTAACATCAATGTGCTTTGTTCTAGAATGATTAACTGGATTAGCTACTATAGATATGGCACTAGTATTTTCACACATAATACGAATTTTGTGTAACACTAGACCATAGTCCATTAGCTGATTTATAATCCAAAGCACCTGAGCACAACAACTTCCAGCAACTATATATTCAGCCTCAGCTGTGGAAGTTGACACAGATTGTTGTTTCTTACTATAACAGGATACAAGTCTTTGACCAAAAAATTGACAGCTTCCACTAGTACTTTTCCTATCAACCCTGCATCCAGCAAAATCTGCATCTGTGTATCCAACAGCTTCAAAACCAGTTCCCTTAGGATACCATAATCCCAAGTTAGGAGTTCCCTTTAAGTATCTGAAAATCCTTTTTACAGCCATCAAATGTGATTCCTTTGGATTTGCTTGAAATATAGCGCATAGACAAGTAGCAAACATGATGTCTGGTCCACTAGCAGTCAAATAAAGCAAAGATCCAATCATCCCCCTGTAGCTTGAAATATCCACACTCTTGCCTTTCTTATCTTCATCCAGCTTGGTTGCAGTAGACATTGGTGTAGATGCAGGTGAGCTATCCACCATACCAAATTTCTTCAATAAGTCATTCACATATTTGGTTTGGCTGATGAAAATACCATCACTTCTTTGACTAACTTGAAGGCAAAGGAAGTAACTCAATTCTCCCATCATGCTCATTTCATACTCACTTTGTATTAGCCTAGAGAATCTTTGACAAAGCTTTTTATTTGTAGATCCAAAGATGATATCATCCACATAGATTTGAACTAGGATCATATCTTCACCATGCTTCTTATAGAAGAGAGTCTTATCAATAGTACCTCTGGTAAAACCATGTTTGAGTAGAAATTCTGACAGTGTGTCATACCAGGCTCTAGGTGCCTGTTTCAATCCATATAGAGCCTTGAGTAATTTGTAAATAAAGTTAGGAATTTCTGGATCTTCAAATCCAGGTGGTTGTTGTACATAAACTTCTTCTTCTAGTTCACCATTAAGAAAAGCACTCTTAACATCCATTTGATACACCTTGAAATTTGAGTGTGCAACAAATGCCAGAAAAATTCTTATTGCTTCTAGTCTTGTAACAGGAGCAAAAGTCTCATCATAGTCAATTCCCTCTTCTTGTGAGTAGCCTTTAGCAACCAACCTTGTTTTGTTTCTAGTAACAATTTCATTTTCATCCATTTTGTTCCTGTACACCCACTTAGTTCCAATTATGCTTCTGTTCTTCGGTGCAGGGACTAATTTCCAAACTTTGTTTCTCTCAAACTGATTCAGCTCCTCCTGCATATCACATATCCAATCAGGATCCAATAGGGCTTCTTCATTTTTCTTGGGCTCTACTTGAGATAGAAAATATGCATGTAGGCATTCATTAGTAGTTGCACTTCTAGTTCTCACACCAGCTGAGGGATCACCAATAATAGCTTCTACTGTATGCATCCTATCCCACTTTCTAGTGTGAGTCTGTTGAGTAGTGCCTTCATCATTTTCTTCAGTATTACCATGACTGTCATTTCCATTCTCTCTTTCTCCCTCTGAGTTTGTGCCATCAAATTCAGGTGTCTGAAGAGAGCTTTCATTCCCATGATTTTGTTCAGAAATCTCTTCATTTGTCATTTGTTGTGCCACAACTTCATCTTCTTCATCAGAATCACTATCAATGGTTAGATTCTCAAATGCAAGGGCTTCAACATCATTTACATCAAGGCATTCCAAGCCTGGACACTTGTCATCATCAAAAGTCACATCTGTGCTTTCCATAATTTTCTTTTGATCAATCACATAAACTTTGTAGGTTGTTCTTTCCAATGAATATCCCAGAAAAAATTGCTTCAAAAACTTTAGAGTCAAATTTTCCCACATATTCAGAGTTGTCTTTTAGAATATAACACTTGCTTCCAAACACATGTATATGCTTCACTGTAGGCTTCCTGTTAGACATGATTGGGTAAGGTGATTTGCCATGAGCTTTGTTGATGAGATATCTGTTTTGAGTGTAGCATGCAGTATTAACAGCCTCTTCCTAAAAACTAGTTGGCAACTGAGCATCTTGTAGCAAGGTTCTAGCAGCTTCAACCAATGTTCTATTTTTCCTCTCAACTACTCCATTCTGTTGAGGTGTTCTAGATGCTGAAAATTCTTGAACAATGCCTTTGCTTTTGCAGAATTCACTTAATGTTGAGTATGAATTCTGTTCCATTATCACTCCTCAATCTTTTCACACTAACTTTTCCTTCAGCTTGCTTCTCAATTTTCTTGATGTGCTCAATTATAATGGTTGGAGTTTCATCTTTAGAGTACATGAACTCAACCCAAGTGTATCTTGAAAAATCATCAACCATGACAAGGGCATATTTGTTCCTTGAAATGGACAAGACATTTATTGGCCCAAACAGGTCCATGTGAATAAGTTGCAGAGGTGCACTTATAGAATTCACAGATTTTGACTTGTGACTTGATCTTTTCATTTTTCCCTTCTAACAAGCTTCACAAACTTCCAGTTGAGCAAATTCCAGAATGGGCATGTCTCTCACAAGCTCCTTCTTGATTAAGGTGTTGATTGCTTTGAAATTCAAGTGAGATAGCTTCTTATGCCACAATTTGCTTTGCTCTTCTGATGCCTTGGTGTAGAAATAACACACTCCATCCTTATTTGTTGAGTCTAAGCCTGCAACAAACAAGCTTCCCTTTCTTACTCCTTTAAGAGCAATTTCACCAGTCTTTTTGCAAATAAAAGCACAATCTTCTTTGTTGAAAATAACTTGAAAACCTCTGTCTGCAAATTGACTAACACTTAGAAGATTTACTTCTAATCCAACAACTAGTGCTACATCTTCAATGACAATATTTCCAGAAATAATCTTGTCATATCCCATTGTGAATCCTTTGCTGTTGTCTCTAAAGGTCACCAAAGGACCAACCATCTCCTCAAATTGTGATAGCAGGGCCTTATAACCTGTCATATGCATGGAACATCCACTATCAATGATCCATATGACCTTCTTTCCTTTGCCCTGCACACAATGAGGATTAAATGTGTTTAGCTACCCAAGCTGTGTTGGGTACTTTCTTCTTGTTAACTGATTTTGCAGAAGTAGAATGAGAATTTTCAGATAAAATGGAATTCATAGACTGTTGAGCATTTTCCCTTTCAGATATAGAACCAATATTTGATTCTATGAGATCAAATCTCAATTTGTGGCAACTCTTCATCACTTTCATGTTGCAGGGAATGCAGTCAAACTTGTCACAGAATGAATAGGGATCATTAGCCTTAGCTTCATTGTACTTGCAGACTCCTTCAGGTGGATTGCTAACAATCTTTTTACAAAGATGAGTTAGGTGATTCATTGATCCACAATTCTCACACCTCTTTCTAGGAGCATCTGCAACATAAGCAAAATTATTGCTTTTGTTTATCCCAATCTTTCCATTTCTATTCTTCTTTTTCTTTTTGACCTCTTCAGCTTTAATCTCCTTCACAGGCTCCTTAGTTTCTTGATTGGCTTTTAGAGTTTCAACTGAGTTGTCTCATCATTTTTCTTTTCCTTGTCCTCATCAGCTATCTCCTGTTTGATGATCAACTCTTCTTCACTGAAGTTCACCTCACATGCCTTGAACAAAGGTGATTCAACTTTCTTCAAAATAATTGGAACATTCTCAGTTTCAGTTGATTTTCCTTTGTCACTGACAGACTTCTTTTTGTTGTTCAAACCCTCATAATCAAGACCAATGGCAATGTTTGTACATGGCTTGTTCTTTTCATGATATTGGCCAACCAACTCAGAAGTATTTTTGAAGGATTTCAGCTTCACTTCATTCTTCTCCAGCCTTTCTCTCAATACTGCTTCAATTTCACTTGCACACTTTAATTTGTTCTTTAAGTATGCATTTTCTTGCTTAGCAGCATCAAGCTCAACCAGCAACAATTCAGTCTCTTGTTTTTCACTCTCAAGTTTTTCATTGATCTTTTTCAATCTGCTAACTTCCTCATTTGCAGCAACCATGCTTGTATGAATGTGGAACATTTTTGTGCTCATCTTTTCAACAGTTTCCTTATATTGACTCACATTTAAATCAATTGTGGTAAGAGTTGGTACATGTGATTTAGATGATGAAGAGTCTTCTTGCTCCAAGGCCATGAGTGCATAGTTTCCAACTTCTTCATCTCCATCATTATCTGAATCATCCCAGCTCTTGCCCTCAGCAATATAAGCTCTCCCTTGTTGCTTCTTTAGAAGAGCATCATACTTTGCTTCCAATTCAAGATAGGCTTTGTCTTTCTTTGCCTTCTTGGGTTTCCTACATTCTATAGCAAAATGGCCCAACTCATCACAGTTAAAGCACCTTATGTTTGATCTGTCAACAGATCCAGTTTTGTAGCCAGTTTTGCTATCAGGAGTGTGCTTCCCTTTTCTTTTCCAGCTGTTGTCTTTGTTGAAGGACTGTCCTTTGCTCTTGAAAAATCTTGGTTTCTTCACTCTAATGTTAGAGAATTTTCTAGCCAAGTAAGCCATTAATTTGTCTAGCTCATCAAGCTCATCAAGAGTGTAGAACTCATCATCTTCATCCAATTCCAGTATGACTTGCTCTTTAGTGTCATTGACTCTTTTCTCACTTGTAGAAATTTCTGGAGTTTGGGATCTTTGCTCATCATTAGAGGTCTGGCCATCATTCACAATCAGTGCACTTGAGCCATCCATTACATATCCTTGACCAGCCCTTAATGATTTCTTTTGAATCATTTCAAGTTCATAAGTTTTCAGAACCCCATAGAGCACTTCCAGTGTGATTCTACTCAAATCCCTTCCTTCTCTGATTGCAGAGATCTTTTGTTCCAAATGATCAGGGAGAGTAAGCAAGAACTTCAAATTCACTTCTTCAACATCATAAAATTTATCATGAAGCTGCAAGTCATTTATCAGCTTATTAAACCTTTCAAACACATTAGTAATCCCTTCCTTTGGTTTAGCCATAAAACCCTCATACTGAGAAATCAATATCCTTATTTGATTTGACCTAACCTCCTCAGTTCCTTCACAGAGTATCTCAATCTTTTCCCAAATCTGTTTAGCAGTGTCACAGTTGACAATGTTATTATACATTACATTGTCAAGTGACTCAATTAGTATCAGTTACAAAGCACTGTCTAGGGAAACTTTCTCTCTTTCAATATCAGTATACTCAGAGGCATCTTTGGGAGCAAAATGAGCTGGAATAACCATGTCTTCATCTGTGGTTTCCTCAACTCTAACCATAGGAGTGAAGGGCCCATTCTTGAGGATCTGAATGTAAAGGTGATTGGCCATTCTTATAAACAACAACATTTTCTTTTTCCATAAAGTGTAGTTGGCCTTATCAAAGGGAGGAATCTTAATACTACTGATTTTCTGTGAATTCATTTTTCCAAGATCTAATTTGTTTACTTTCAGATTTTGCTCTGATACCACTTGTTAGATATGAATACAACACAGAGGGGGTTGGGGGTGAATGTGTTTTGGCTTAAATGTTTACTTTTTGATCGACTTTGGCTTTAGCAGTTGGTTGTTATCAATGATTTGGTAGAATAGATGTTAAAATAAATAATAATGCAAATATGTAAAACAAAAATCTTCAAAACTCACTTAATTTTATATTAAAAATCAAGCAGTGTTTTGCTACAAAATCTCTAAGTTCTTGGTTTAGAACTTAGCTTCTTTCTTGAGAGAGAATACAAGATTTTCTATCTGAATTGTTGCTACTTACTGAAGGACCAGTGTTAACTTTGTAACTCAGTTAACTGTTGGTTTACACAGTGTGTAATAAACATGCTATTAGCTTTTCTAAACTGTCACTTGTCATTTCTATTTATAAGAAAGCAAATCTTCCATTTCTGTCTTAGCATATCTTTAGCATCCCGTGTTTTTCTTTAATCTTCCTCTGTCAGTTAATTTTTGCCATTGATCTTGCACATCTCTCAAGCTGCTTTTTGTAGACTTGTCAATCCAACTGTGTGAATTGTATGTTGATTTGCAACCTTGGATATTGAACTGTTCTGCAATTCTGTACTTAGAGAAATTTCTTCACTTCGAGATCTCCAATTAAGCTGTAGAGAACTCGACATCTCGATAGGCATGTTGGCTTGTCGATATCTCTGAAACTTCATTGTTGACTTGACTTATCGACAACTCTGAGTTCTTTACTTCATTATTAATAATTTTTCATCACCAACTCAGATTGTAAACTCAAATGCACCAACAATTTAGCTTATGAATCTTAAAGAATTAAGCGAGAAAACAACATCGGATTTTTTAAAGGTATTATTATTTACAGTGTTAATTACTTTGTTTTTATATTAATGTTGTACGTTAAACTAATGTTTCATGTTTCAACTTCTTGGTGCATTTTGTGATTGAATTAATGGGCACTCTGTGTTATACTGCCACTAGGGGAAAAATCATAAGTGAGAAAGGTGTAGGGACTTTATTGTTTGTTACAACAAGCCTCAAACAGTGCATTAAACAGCTTAGAAAGTAAATTATCTGAAGGGGGGTAAAGATCCAGATCCACAACCATATTTTAGAATGTTCCATGCCACTCAAGCTCACACAAATGCGCAGATAAATAAATTTCTTTCTACAATGGTTGAGTGGTATAGATTTGCTGACAATAGGAAGAAAATTGTCAATTTATATATATGTGTGATTTGTGATTTGTTTAATTTATTTAATTATAAAAATTTGTGCAGGATGAAGGGATAATGGGCCTTACATCAATTGTTTTGACAATTATATTTGAGGTTTGTGTATGTATATATACATATGATACATTGAGGCTTGTGTTTGTTTATATATATATATGATATTTTATGTCCCTTCTACTTTTTTGATTTACTATGGTATTTTGATTTTTAAATGATGTTTTTTCCATCCTGTAAGAATATAAGTTTGTATATGTGTATATATATTTGTACGTGTCTATGAATTTGTGAATGGATGTTGAGTTTAAGATTTATGTGGTTATGCCAAACTATTTTTTGAGTCACCTAGGAAAATTGTGATGCAGCTCAGGAGGAGGAGGATAAAGGGAAGTCCATGGAAGTAGTTGATGAAGGTATTATATTATTTTTCTGGTTTTTATTTGTGTCAGCGTATCCAGTGGAGTGTTTGACACATTTTTAGAACGTTAAGTGTCATGTTTATAAATTCATTTTATAGTCTGCTGGAGTCTGGATGGATCCTCTTATCATACAAAATACGAGGATGATTGCAGAGCCATGAACTGATCTCGGCCTTATGTCCTATTCACGGTTGAAAATCTGAAATATAAAATTTTCAAATGGGTACAATGTGCATTTTTCTCTCTGCATTTTGTCTTCATATGTTAAAATTTCTCTGTGGTATATCTTGCAGTAAGAAGCAGTTGCAAAATACAAGATTCACTTAATAAATTTATTGGACAATTAATAAAGTAAGGCAAACCTCTAATTTAGTTGATGAACAGGATGGTGGTATCCATAGATCACCAAAAATTGACCAATTAAATTATAATTTGACAAATCCATCATGTGGAGACAGTAACTTGAATAACTCTTTTGTAGATGGTACATCTGGTATGTAGGAGATTGATCTTGAGGATCCCTTTGATATGTGTCATGGTAAGGATCTTAATATAGATAGTGATAAAGATTGAATGTATGAACTCATCCACTTTGATTTGGAGATGAGGTTGGTTGAAGATATTTTCATAGACGATCACACAAAAAGTTGATAGGAAATCTTCTAATATATATTTCAAGATGTATTGAGTTAATTAGCAGAAGGAAAGTAAATTGTTGTGTTTACTGTCCTCTGCCAAATGTGCGAAGAAGATGGAGTATTTGTTAGATATGAATACAACACAGAGGGGGGTGAATGTGTTTTAGCTTAAATGTTTACTTTTTGATCGACTTTGGCTTTAGCAGTTGGTTGTTATCAATGATTTGGTAGAATAGATGTTAAATATAAATAACACTGCAAATATGTAAAACAAAGATCTTCAAAACTCACTTAATTTTATATTAAAAATCAAGCAGTGTTTTGCTACAAAATCTCTAAGTTATTGGTTTAGAACTTAGCTTCTTTCTTGAGAGAGAATACAAAATTTTCTATCTGAATTGTTGCTACTTTCTGAAGGACCAGTGTTAACTTTATAACTCAGTTAACTGTTGGTTTACACAGTGTGTAATAAACATGCTATTAGCTTTTCTAAACTGTCACTTGTTATTTCTATTTATAGAAAAGCAAATCTTCCATTTCTGTCTTAGCATCTCTTTAGCATCCCGTGTTTACTTTAATCTTCCTCTGTCAGTTAATCTTTGTCATTGATCTTGCACATCTCTCAAGCTGCTTTTTGTAGACTTGTCAATCCAGCTGTGTGAATTGTTTGTTGATTTGCAACCTTGGATATTGAACTGTTCTGCAATTCTGTACTTAGAGAAATTTCTTCACTTCGAGATCTCCAATTAAGCTGTAGAGAACTCGACATCTCGATAGGCATGTTGGCTTATCGATATCTCTGAAACTTCATTGTTGACTTGACTTATCAACAACTCTGAGTTCTCTAGTGAATTTTGGTTTATCGATAACTCAGAGTTCTCTAATGGACTTTGGCTTATCGATAACTCAGAGTTCTCTAATGAATGTATACTTGTCGATATCTCTGAGTTCTCGAATGGGTATTTGACTTATCGATATCTCCAATAGCATTTCCTGAGTTCTCGATAGACAATTCCTGAGTTCTCGATAGGTCTTTCCGAGTTCTCGATAGACAATTTCTGAGTTCTCGATAGGTCTTTCTGAGTTCTCGATAGGTCTTTCTGAGTTCTCGAATGACTTCTCTATAACACTAATTCTGTGACTTGTAGAGATCTTGACTTAGAATATTTTTCACCAAACAGAATTATTCAACTCCAAGCTTCTTCATAATTCTTCTGAGGCATGACCTTTTTGATCTTCTTCTAGATAGAATTCTTAGGCTTGACACTGTTTAGGGAAAAATGCTCCAGTCTGCTCCATTTACATTTTACAGATACAAGTATAAATTACAGATTAAGGTTACAATACAACCAATCTTAGGGTTGTCAATATGACTTAGTCTTGTTATGATACAGGCATGTCTTGCATAAAAGTATTGTATTACATTTTACAAGTCTTTAGTTATTGTATATGTCCTGCAAGGTTTCTTGCCACTTCTTTTTCCCTCGAAAGTGCCTCTCCACATATTTTAGTATTTTAATTTTTGTTGTATTCCTTCTAAGAGAATAGAATGAACACAAAAAGGTCATGCCATTGATGCAAAGAGAAAGAAGAAAACTGAAGTATGGTGGCAAACATTTTAGGAAAAGAAAAGCATGAGAAGTAGTCTTAATGTAGGCTGCCAAACTGGTGTTCAGGCAGACTTATATTTTTACCAAATCATATTTTATAGGTTAAACTTTTTATTTACTATTATATTTGGCAGTATGTTCATGACTCCTGTAAGTCTATAACTAACATCATTTGATAAGATTAAATCTTTTTTTGTAAAAATAAATATGTAGGTATTTATGAAGTGTGTACCTCCAATTTTGTATTTTTATTATTTAGATTCATTTATATGATCATAAAATGTATTTTTTCTAATTAATACGTGTTCATATCTATAACTGATGATATTTTTTTTGAATGATCACATTGTATCAAATAGAAAAGGATGCACATGATATTTTTAAGATTTGTTAAAAGCGGTTTCTTTTTGAAAATCAGATGTCAAAGATATTTTAAATAGACTATTTTATATATTTTTATTTAAAAGAGATTTTTAAAACAGTAAATAATAAGCCAAATTATAGGTTTGAAATAACAAATACAATAGGAAATATAACAAATAACATATGATTTTTTTGTCCGAATTTTCATAGTAAATATGTGAACTATAATAAATTTTAAAAATAATCAACAAATTTAAAATATATTTTAAAATAATTAGAAATCAAACATATCGTAAATATATTTAATATCTAATTATTTAAACACATTTTTAACATCTAATTTTTAAAAAGTTAATTAACATACAGTTTTAAAATATTATTTTAGGGAGGTCCATGTAAATATAAATTTTATTTTCATGAGTTTCGATGTAATTTAGAATAATATTTTTTGACCAATATCATAGAAGAAAACTGAATTTTTTTGACTAAAAATATATATTTTATAAATCTTTTTTTGATGTGGTGTTCATGTAAATTTATCATCCCCTTTTTTTGACTAATAATATAGAAGAAAAATGAAAATTTGTAAAGACAGTCATTTATATAAATTTTTAAGGGGTTTTATTTTTTAAAACGGAATTTATATAATTTAGTTTTAGTGTAAAAATATAAGAAATTATATTATATGATTTGATAATCAATTATGTAAATTCTTTTTTGAGTAGATGATTTAAGTAAACTTTTTGATATCTATATAAAAAATTTATAAAATAGTTCATATAGATATTTTTATAATAATAATAATAATAATAATTATTATTATTATTATTATTATTATTATTATTATTACTATTATTACTACTACTACTACGAGTAAAGTGACTACGAGAAATTTTTAGCTAATAATTTTTTTTTAATTTTTTTTTAATTATATGCTCATTAAATCATCCATTACATGATTCAGTGTTTTTAGTAAATTTAAATGAGTTTATGTAATTATTTGCATAATTTCATTAACTTTTAATTTAATAAGTTATATATAATATCTTTTTCTAAATATTCCGCATTTTCATCAATTATTTTTTTATTAAAATTTTTGATTTAGAATTTAGTGAAAGATAGCTCTTTCATAGTAATTTATCCCTATGGTATAAACTCTCATTTTACTATAATATGAGTATTGCAAAGAAAAAATTATAAAGATATATGCAAATTTAAGTTACACCAGGGAGTTGCCATATTTTTTTAACATTTTTTGTTTTTGTATTTAATTGAATTAAAATTATAATATATGAGATTTATTGGTTTAAATTTTGAAAAGATATGATTTGATGATAATTATATGTAAATACACGTATATGTTTCTTATGTTTTTAGAAATTAAAGTATATTTTATATTTATATATAGCATGGTATCAACATGTTTAAGATGAATTATACAAACTTTCGGTTAATTTTTATTTTATAGAAATATAATATAAATAATCTCTATTATATGTTTTAGTTATAGAAACGAAGCGGAAAAACAGTCAACAAATATTAGATTTTGATTTTATTTCAATTTTAAAAAATATTATGTATCCTCTCATATACATTTTTAGTTGCTATACGAATAAATATCTTATTTTGATTTCATTTCAATTTTAAAATTATTATATATACTCTAAGTACTTTTTACTTATAAAATACGAGACGTCGTCGAATTGAGTTAAAAGAAATATTATAAAATAACTTTTATGAAAATTTGAGTTATAACGGGGCATTGCCACATTTTTTTTTGACATATAACATTTTTATATTTAATTTGAATTAAATATTTTAATATATGAAATTTGTTGATTTAAATTTTTTAAAAATATGTTTTGATAATAATTATATGTATATACGTGTGTATGTTCCTTATGTTCATAGAAATGAAAGTATATTTTAAATCTATATACAGCATGGTATTAACATGGTTATGGTGAACTATACATGTTTTCAATTATTTCCATTTTATAAAAAAATAATATAGGTAATCTCTATTATACTTTTTAGTTGTAGAATACGAGGCTTCGTCGAAAACGAAGCCGAAAAATAGTCAACTAATACTTTATTTTAATTTTATTCCAATTTTAAAATTATTGTATATCCTCTTAGTTTTTAGTTATTGAATACGAGGCCTCATAAAAAACGAAGCCGAGAAATAGTCATTTAATATCTTATTTGAATTTTATTCCAATTTAAAATTATTTTATATCCTTTTATATCTTTTAAGTTGCAGAATACGACGATGCCGAGAAATTGTAAATAAATATCTTATTTTGATTTTATTCCAATTTCAAAATTATTGTATATATTCTATTATAATTTTTAGTAATAGATTACGAGGCGTCGTCGAATACAAAACCGAGAAACACTAAATTAATATTTTATTTTAATTTTTTTCCAATTATAAAATTATTTTATATTATGTGTTATAATTTTTTTGTTGCAGAATACGAGATGCCGAGAAATTGTCAATAAATATATTATTTTGAATTTTTTCTCTAAATTATTCTATGTCCTCTGTTATAATTTTTAGTTATAGAGTACGAGTCATCGTCCAAAAGGAAGCCGATAAGCAATCAGTTAATATGTTATTTTGATTTTAACAGAATAAGGTAATGTGAATAATCATATTACCTCCATCTTTAATTTAACATATCGTTACTCTGAAAATCAATACTTTTGGTGTGAAATTCGGATGAAAAAAAGGTGTGTCAATTCTCTTGAATATGCAGTTTGGACATTTGGGATTTATACCTTTTATTGAATTATACTCTGTTATAGTCTTTCCAAAAATATTTTTCATTACTTTACTAAACGCACAAGTCACTACATATATAGTTAATTATTTCCTTTTTTAGTTTGTTTAAATTTAATAAATTTTATTGAGGAAATACATATTAGCTGTTACATTATTTCAAAATGTTGTGCACTATACATATTTTTGGAATTAACATTTTATAAGTTTCCTAATAATGCGATGATCAAGTAAAATATTATTTTTTTTAAAAAAATAACGTCAAATAAAAATTTAAATTACCAAAAATAAATTATAAAAACATCCTCAATTGTTCATTGTAATAAAAAAAATTAACAAGAATTTTGGCTAGAGCAAGTGTAGTGTAACATTCAGAGGAATACTATTTCATTTTTCGGTACAACCCGAAACCTTGACTTTTACCGTTAAATTAAAATTTAAATTATTAAAATGAATAGAAAATATTTTTCTTATCTATTTATCATAAAAATATGAAAATTACGAATTTTTGGCTAGCACGCGAAGCGCGCGGGCAAGGTCCCTAGTCTATATTTTATAAATCAACTATTTCAAATTTCACCATTTTTTTAAATATCTATATTTTATGAAATAGATTAAAATCATTTCTCCAGAATAAACAAGTGTTTATAATTTATTAATTATAATAATATAAAAATGTGACATTCTTAGTTCATTTAATGTAATAATATGGTATTCAGTTCATTTTCAACCAAACATAAATAAAGAATTCAAAATTGATATCATAAATCACGCACATGATTTACTTAATCTTTATATTTAACTGTATTATTTCATATAGTTAATGAGTCAACTATGATTATGACATAATATGCATTAGGTTAAATCATGCATGTATAAATATTTTCACACATTATTTATTCAATCTCCAAATTTCACTGTATCTTTTCCTTTATTTAAAGTGTTAGGTATAATTAAATACAATTATACGATTAACGTCAATCTTGCGTTTAATTAAATTCGATACAGTTTTCAGATTTGATTGTATCTTTGCGTGTAATTAGTGTTCACAACTACTTATTTGTAAGCAAATAATGATTCACCATAATGAACTCAAATTAATTTGATATTTGAGAGATTTTTGATTTCTGACCACATACAACCGATTTATGTAATCTTATGATATTTGACATAAAATAAATTTAGCCAATCAGAAATAAATACTATATTTAAAAATATAATTATTGCATAATCTACTCAACATAATTTATGCATGTAATTAATATTGACGACTATATTTTTCCTATATAAAGAGCTCTACACATATTTTCAACTCACATTCAAAAAATTATCCCAATAACAAACACTTTTGTTTACATCAGCACAATACAAGATTCTCGCTTCAGTGTTAGTTAATGAATCACACACAGAGGGGTGGGTGAATGTGTGTTAGTATTTTTCTACTTTTCTTGAAGTGTTTTTGATGGTAAACAAAGTGAATTAAAATCTTGTAGTAAAATGTGTTAGTACTGAATTTAGACAAATAAAACAGTGAACACAAATCTTTCAAAACTCACTTAATTTTATATTAAAATTAAGAAAGTTTTGCTACAAAATTTCTAGGCTCTTTGTTGATAAAGAGCTTAGCTTATTCCTTGAGAGAATACAAGATTTTTCTGATCTAAATTGTTACTACTAACAAAGCATCCAGTGTTTACTTTATAGAACAGTAAACACTGGTTATTACACAGCATGCATTAACATGTACTAAACTCTATTTTTTAATAATCAAATCTTTCTATTTCTGGCTTAGTGTATCTTTGCTAATCTTGCACGCCTGTGACTTTACTTTGCCACTTAATCTTGGCCTTTAATCATGTACTCTTCAAGCTGCTTTTGTAGACTTGTCAATTCAACTGATTAGATTGTTTGTTGATTGATAATCTTGGATATTGAACTGGTTTGCACTTTATAGTTTGAAATTTTACCTCGAGATCTCCAGTTTGGTATATATAGAACTTGAAATCTCGATAAGTATATTGGCTTATCGAGATCTCTAATTACTCTACAGTTGTTTTGACTTATCGAAGTCTTTGAGTTCTCTATAAGAGAATTTGGCTTGTCGAGATCTCTCATCTTCATGTCTTCACTTTGGCTTATCGATAACTTTGAGTTCTCTAGTGACAAATATACTTATCGATAACTTTGAGTTCTCTAGTGACAAATAGACTTATCGATAACTCTGAGTTCTCTAGTGACAAATAGACTTATTGATAACTCTGAGTTCTCTAGTAACAAATTGGCTTATCGATAACTATGAGTTCTCTAGTGAAGAAATGACTTGTCGATATCTCCATTCATCATGTCTTCAAATTGGCTTGTCGATATCTCTGAGTTCTCTAGTACCTTTTCCTGATTTGTCGATAAGTCATTCTGGAGTTCTCGAGTAACTTCTCTATAACACTTAATCTGTGACTTGTAGAAATCTTTGTTGGGCTTGCTGAGCAGGCCCAACTCCACATTAGTATGATATTGTCCACTTTGGGCTGAGCCCGCACGGGTTTGTTTTTGGGCACCTCCCAAAAGGCCTCATACTAATTGGAGTTAGCTTTCTGCTTATATTCTAGCAAACTACCCCTCCCACAAACGATGTGGGACAACTCCTAACAATCTCCCCCTTCACACATCGGGCCCGATACCTATCAATTCTGCCTCCTTCAGTGTGACTTTGTTCCCCCTCGACCCATATTAAAAGTCCATCTGGCTATCTGCTCCCCCTAGGCCCATACTAGAAGGTCCGTCTGCCTTTTCCTTGAGCCCATTCTGGGGAAAGCCCATCTGCCACTTCCTAGGTCACTTCTGGAGCCCACGTGAGATTGTTATGGACCGTTTCAACCATAGCTCTGATACCACTTGTTGGGCTTGCTGAGCATGCCTTAACGCCACATTAGTATGATATTGTCCGCTTTGGGCCGAACCCGCACGAATTTGTTTTTGGGCACCTCCCAAAAGGCCTCATACTAATTGGAGTTATCTGACTGCTTATATTCTAGCAAACTGCCCCTCCCACAAACGATGTGGGACAACTCCTAACAATCTCCCCCTTCACACATCGGGCTCGACACCTGTCGATTATGCCTCCTTCAGTGTGACCAGGCTCCCCCTCGACCCATACTGAAAGTCCATCTGGCTATCTGCTCCCCCTAAGCCCATATTGGAAGGCCCGTCTGCCTTTTTCCTAACCCCACATTAGTATGATATTGTCCGCTTTGGGCCGAACCCGCATGGGTTTGTTTTTGGGTCACTCCCAAAAGGCCTCATACTAGTTGGAGTTATCTAGCAAACTGCCCCTCCCACAAACAATGTGGGACAACTCCTAACAATCTCCCCCTTCACACATCGGGCCCGACACTTGTCGATTCTGCCTCCTTCAGTGTGACCAGGCTCCCCCTCGACCCATACTGAAAGTCCATCTGGCTATCTGCTCCCCCTAGGCCCATACTGGAAGGCCCATCTGCCTTTTCCTTGAGCCCATTCTGGGGCAAGCCCATCTGCCTCTTCCTAGGTCATTTCTGGAGCCCATCTGAAATTGTTATGGACCGTTTCAACCATAGCTCTGATACCACTTGTTGGGCTTGCTGAGCACGCCTTAACTCCACAATAGTATGATATTGTCCGCTTTGGACCGAGCCCGCACGGATTTGTTTTTGGGCACCTCCGAAAAGGCCTCATACTAATTGGAGTTAGCTAGCTGCTTATATTCTAGCAAACTGCCCCTCCCACAAACGATGTGGGACAACTCCTAACAATCTTGACTTAGAATATTTTTCCCAAAACATATTTATTCAACTCCAAATTTCTTCATAATTCTTCTGAGGCATGATGTTCTTCCAGATAGAATTCTTAGGCTTGATACTGTTTACAGAAAAAGACTCCAGTCTGCTACATTTTTACAGACTTAAATGTTACAATACAAAATGCAAAACATAGACTGCAATACAATTTACTTAGAGTTGTCAATTTCACTTAGTCTTGTTATTGTACATGCATGTCTTGCACAACAATCTCCCCCAATTTGTGAGAAGATTGCTTATCACAAATTCATGCCTGTTAGCAAGACTAACCCCAAGCTACAATAGAAAATAATACTAATACATAAAAATTGACACAATTACAACATTTATACATTATGTGATTTCTTGAGATTAAATAGTTACATGCATCACACAAAGACTGTTTTTGCTTTTGCTTCTTCTCTAATGAGGTCCTTTAGATATACAAGAATTTCAAGTTCCTCTATGATTGGTGTCCCTCTTAGAGCTTCCACAAGTTTGAGTTTGTCTTGCTTTGGATAACCATCTAGCAAATCAATCCTAAACTTTGAGAATGTGCCAGCTTTGACAATTAGAAATCTTCCATCATTGGAAATTCTGTTCATTCCTTTTGCCTTGAGTTCTTCTGATCTTTTAATGTACATTTCAATCTCCTCATCATACTTCCTTATCTTTGAATGTGAGATAATTAACGGAAGTCATGCAGGAGCTACACATATTATTCCGAGGTTTATCACCACATCAAATGAAAGCAACTCTAAGTGGCCTTTCATATTTAAGAGGAGACATTTATCGTTGCAAGTTTGTTTTGCAATGACGATTAATAAAAGTCAGGGTCAGTCTTTGGAAAAAGTTGGTGTGTATCTTCCCGGTCCTACTTTCTGTCATGATCAGTTTTATGGTACTCTCTCACATGTTACTTTACTGGTTGGTCTTCATATCCTCTTAGGCGACGAAACTACTGAAAAAAATGTAGTACAAAAAATATTGTGTATGAAGAAGTTTTCTACAATTTATCCAAGTTGTAGCATTTTAATGTCATTGTCTGAAATATTAAACTCACTCCTTTTTTTGAGAACATGAAACCCAAATTTAATTCTGAGCATTAGCTTTTTAATTTTTTTAATGTGATCTTTTGTCTAAAATTTATTTAACTTAATTATTTAATGAGTTCAATAATTTATCTTCAAAAAGTATATGGATTAAAATAAGAGATATGTCATTTTTACAGTTTTTAATGTCATCTAATGCCTAATTTTTGTTTACTTCACTATCATTCGACGAGTTAATTAAAAAAAAAATTCACGTTAATTGTTGGAACTAAAAAAAATTATTTTACGTAATTATAATAAAATTATATTTTAAAAAAAACCCTCAATTCCTCGATGCGAATCACGGGCTAAATACTAGTTAAATTATAGTAAGGGAGACCGTTATAAAATAGGAGCAATGCATAGTTCTTTAAAGTTTAAATTATGCTCGCTCCGAGCAGCACAGTTCACATAAATCAGGCGTAGGAGTTAGGACATTACCTTTGACCTTTGTTATTGTCCTAAATAGCCTCACTAGAAAGGCTTTAGTTATTTAAGATTAGAACTGCTACAAACAACTAAAACTCTCTGGCTCATTATCAAAAGCATGGGCTCAATTTCACAAGCTCATCCGGCCCATTTGATTTAAGCCCTGTTCTGAAGACCATGTTTGTGGTAAAGTAAGCCCAGAATAAAATGGATAAGTTATCCTTAAACATCCCAAATGGGCTTTTCTATGTCTGAATCTCCATGTGGTAGCTGTTGAAAAGGATTTGCCATTTGCATTCTTTGTTGTTGCTCATGTACATTTGGTGGCCTTGATCCTCCTCCAATCCCCAAGAAATCTACCGTCAACATGTCGTTGCCACCGCCACTACCGACACCTGATGCACCACTGCTAACTCCGGAAGGACCGCTAAGTCCTCCGAACCTTGATGGGCCTGTTGGGTTCCAGCCCATAGTACCATCATTGTCTTGACTGCTCATATTCTTCATGAACCCTGCATGGCTTTGATGCTCACTTCCCATCAGCATTTCACTAAACATGCCCATGTCACTCATTGCCGGCGAATTAGCGGGCCCTGACCCGAACATTTGGGCCACTTCTTGTGGGCCTTTAGGCAACATCTGGCTATTTCCATATGCTCCTCCGGTATTGATTCCAACCATGGTTGTTTGGTCAGGCTGTGTTTGAAAATTCTCATATGGATTATTATTTGGGCTTTGCATCATTGGGCCTGCCATGCTACTAACAAAACTCTTTTGCATCATAGGAGAGTTTATACTATTACTAGCAGTTGCACCCATTTGGGCCGCTTTCTGCAACAAGGCCGTTGCAGACATGTGAGCTGTCCCGGAAACCTGGCCCGTTCCATTAAAGCTGGAAGGAGTGTTTGAGCTGAGCTGAAGGCCAGAGGAAGATGAAGGTACAGTGTTTCTCGGACCACCGAAAAGTGTCCCGGAGCTAGTGGAGAACATACCACTAGCCATGTTCATGGGCTTAAAGGGCATTGAAACGAGGTCGGATGGGAGCGATTTCAGTGGGCTTTTATTGTCATAATTGTTGTTGAAATCAGACATTGCCATGGAATTGTGACTAGGCATTGATGACACGAGTTCATGAGGCATCTGACCTTGTAAATTTGATCCCATACTATTCATCAATCCTTGGTTCACTTTGCTGTTCTCTTCAGCCAGTGCATCACAAAATGCTCTGTGAGTTATAAAGCTATCTCTCCTGCACAGACCACCAAAAACTTTGAGCACTATTTCTTAATTTGTTTCGAAAACACATCAATACTCTCATATCAGCAGATCATTTAGTACTTTCGTATACATTTCATCTCTAAAAATTACAGAGTACATCACCTCAACAAAATCTGTCTGTATAATAAAATTCCGAGACCATGCTAGGCTACCGTCTAGCTACTATGAATAACAGATGCAGACATGCACTGTTTGACATCTGAGTCAAGTGATATAGACTATAAAATCACATCCTCTCTTTTTCTTTTGTCTTTGATAGTATATGCAACCCGTGTTGACGTGATAGAGAGCAAAATTTCAAAAAAGTATATAAATTTGTCGGTCATGGTCATGGTCATGTTCCACCACCATATCATTTATATATTGAAAAATTTTACTACTATAATTAAGTTCTCTCCCCCTTGTATCAGCAAATTAACTAATCACCATGCAATACATACTCGAAAATAATCATACCTGGAGAAAATAGTTCCACAGTCACATTTATACTCCCTGGTGCCACAAGTCTTTTGATGAGCCTTCCAGTCTGATTGCACAGCATACTTTTTCGAACATTTGTCACATTTCCATTTTTTTTCTCCGTGTTTCCGACTATAGTGTTTCTTGATTCCTGTAAGATCACCTAAGGCTCTAGCAGGATTATGGTGAACACAACTTGGCTCTGGGCAAATATATACCCGTTTCCTCACCTCGGTGCTCGTTCTTTGCCTGAGTTTCCATGGAAGATTATGACCTCGACGGTGCAATTGCAAGTTTTGATCTCTTTGAAATCCCTTGTTACAAATTTCACACACAAATCTGTTGGTTGCCATTAGTGTGGTTGGAGATAGAGCAACAACTTCAGCCGTTGGATCTATTTTTTCATATATAAACATATAACTAGAACATCATTAATATCTGAACATATACTCATTTGTAAAAAATAAGTCTTTATTATAAAAAAACATCATTAATGTGTACTTGATCGATATAAACCTTGTAACATGTAATTAACTAATGGAATAAAAACAACAAGAGATCAACAAAATACAGCCAAAACAGTTCGAAACAAAACAGATGATCAGAAAAGTAAAAATTTTGCACAGTCATGAACAATGATTGTGAACTTTCCAACCAATAATTGAACCTTTAGAATACTAATGATCATATTATTGTATAAAAAAACATAATCCGGTGGTGAAAACTAAATAAACAAACTTAATACATTTTTTAATTATAATTTTAGTTAGTCATGCATATAATACATCTTACATGACCGTCACGGCAACAAATCTGGCACGACACAGAACTTCCGACAACAATGAAATGCTAGGTACAACTAAAATATAACCTACACTACTTATATTGTAAGTACTAATTAAAATCAAATTCATGCATGTACCTGGAGTTCCTGGTAAATTTCTTTTCTTCTTAGCAGCTGGTAAAGACGGGGAGGAATCCGAAGGAAGACTGCCATGGAACTGATTAAGTTGTTGCTGTTTGCCTTGATGAAGTTGCTGAACTTCTTCTCCAGTATTCCCTGAAGAGAAGCTTCCTTCTTCCCCTGTTATATTTGACATGACAACTTAATAAAACTTGGCAGGTGTCTTTTTTGTACACTTCAAACTAATCTGTCAATCTTGTTTTTGGTGAGATCTTAGCTAAAAGTAGGGTCTTGTTTTTTGGTAAACATAAAATCAGGAATCTGCTAAGAGTATAGGAAGACAAAAGCAGAGAAATCTCCTTTATTTCTGGAGATATATAGAGAAGAGGGAGAGAGTTTAGTTTTCTTTGGTTGCTGGCAAAACAAGATATGAGAAGTTTGGTATTTCTTTGGCTTATATAAATTTATATAAGACCACCTGACTAGGAAATGCCTAATTGGTTTGTTTACTTTGGAGTATTTGATTATAATATATGCTTAGGCTTCATTAACCACTCCCCTAATCACATCTTTTTCTCCTAGATCATTTAAAATTATTTTAAGAACATTATTTATTTTATGTTTTTGAAAATTAACACAATGATTTGAACTTTCGACATCCTATAAAAAAGCGAGTGTGATACCAGTAGATCAAGAATTAATACACTAACACTCATAAAAGGATTCGAGCTTTTGACATTTTTAAAAAGAGCGAGCATGAGCACAGTACCGGTGGATCAAAATTTAATACAATAACATATACATTGATTAACAAAATTCGAACTCTCGACATTCTGTAAGCAGAGCTGTACCACTATATCAAGAAATTACAGGTATTATGAATCATTGGACATATAATACAATATACTAAATTAATTAGTAAAAATATGCACAAAGTAATAATTTGCTCCTAAACAATAGTTGTCAAAGACCACTATTCATGTACTACTGTTAAACAATATTATTGGTTTACACAATTAAATAGTTACATGGCTTTGATAATCATGTTCCAATATAGTTCATGCAGTCCCTTTCCATCACTTTTCCTTTCCTAATTTTCTAATAAGGATCATCTTGATATTACAAAAAAAAAAGACCACTTTTCCAAAATAGTCAAATTAAAATGAGGAAATACAATATAATGAACCTATATTTTCTTTGCTATATATGCACCTCCAAATAGACTTTGTTTGCTGCTGACTGTCAGAGACCATTGCTTACCCGTCAGAAACATGAGTTTTGTCATTTTAATGATTTCCCAACATCCCTATTAAGTTTACTTTCCTTTGTTTTCTTCCTTGTACCATAAATTTACTTGCTATTCACTCTGACATTATTGATGTCAGTACAGGCTACATAAGGAGAAAAACAAAATATAAGTCCACCGACTTTATTTAATTTCGTTTAACATAACATATATTATCTTAATTTTCAAATATGATTGTTAGAGGAAATCGTATCACGTTTATGAGTTATTATTCGCGCATAGATAATATTTATTCAGTGTAGATTTAGGGTACTTGCATTTTTGTGATTTTTTAGTCAGATTGTTAATAATTTCACATTTCAGGTAGAGATACATAATTGCATTTTGAATAATCGGTCAATTTTCAGTACTTACTTAAATTCGAATCGGTGGAACTCTGGTTTCCAAATACTCATATGACTCAACCGATTTCCGAGTACTCTGCTTGAATATGAATATAATGATATCATTGTTTGTTGCGAGCTAATATTAATAATTGGACATATAGTAGCCGAACCATTTCATGTCGTGTTGATTCCAACGACTGAAAGAACCGATAAGTATATTATTCCAGAGAACTCACTTGCTAGTTGCTGGTACATTTGGCGATTAGTGTATCATCAGTTTGCCCATGTAAAGGTGCTTCATGCTACCTTACTTGTTTACAAAGACGCTCATCACATACAAAGCCATCCAGTTTTGTTGTATATCATTTTCCTAAACATATTAAATTATATATCTCTAAATTAACCATGATCGGGTATATTATACACATTACAAGGACCAGGATCACCACTAGACCAGTGTAAATTTTCTGTAGTAAATGTTTGACGGTAAAATATAAAAATATTTTGTTTTAAAAAAAACATAGAAATTTGTTAATTAAATTTATTCAAAATTTGATGATTATGACCAACAGTACTTTAAACTCTTAATAATTAAGATAAAATACTTGACTGAACTTATTCAGTCAATTAGCACTGAATTTGCTGGTCTTTTCTAAATCTAGTATGAACCTTGCACGCATTGGATTTACGTATGAGCCACATTAGAAGTAACTAATTACATATGTTTATGTTCTTAATGACAGATAAATTGTTTGTTAGTTGGCTTAATCTAAATGTTTCAATCGTATATCATGTTTTAACTTTTCAAACTGATTATCTGTCCATGATTAATCAAGTCTCTTCCTCCAAGTGTAAGGATTAAAGTAGGTTTGGCAAATCAATCTATATTTCCTTTTGGCTGTATTACAGAGATAAATTTCAATGTCATTTTCATATTTTATTAGTGAAATATTAAAGATCCTTATCTCGGACAAACGATGATTGTAATCATCGCTTCATGAAAAATTTGCACCATTAAATTTAATACGAAAAATTGATGCGAATGTAATGGATGCGTCACTTTATCTATGTAAAAGTTTTGATTATAAGATTTTTTATATCAATATACACAATGACTAGATGGTTTGTCAACAATCGTTGGACGTGGAATAATTTGAGAATAAAATGTAATAATTTTGATCTAAGCATGGGTCCCATGGAAACCTCATAGGAAGTTTCATACGTAATTCTCATGTCTTAGCTTTCACAAGCTAATAAGTTACTAAAATCAGAAACAACAAGAAGACATATTTCAGAATATATCAACATAGGCTAAGTTCTAAAACTCTAGTCAATTGAAATAGAAAATTAGTAATTTACCTACTGTGGTTTCATTATTTCAATATGATGCTCTTTCACTATCATTAGCTATATTACTTACGACCGTTTCTCACTTGGTTTCTATCGATAAATAGAATTAAAGTAGGTTCTGTCGATGTTTTTCATGTACAAACATCAACATTAACATTGTAATCGGTATAATAAATTGCAGAATTATTATGATCTAAGTTTACAAAATATGGAGGACGATGTACTATTAAACGTATATTTTTTTCTAGTAAACTCAAATACACTCCGGGATCGAACCATTGAACTCCTCCGAAAAAGGTAAGAACTCAATAAGACAACAACTGCACCGGCCCTTTGTTGATCACACGTATTAAAAAAAATGGTATCAGTAATCATTATTTCCGTCGAATAACCTTGGTGACCTCGATTTCGATTAGTAAATGAGAGTTTAAAACAATTATGTATCAGTTATCGTAATCATTATATCCGTCGAAGAACCTTGGTGACCTCGAATACTAAATCAGAATGAAGAGTTTTGAGGAGAAGCATGAAGGGTGAGTAACAAGAATTAAGCTCAGAGTTAAGAAAATTGGATCAAACTATTTGTGTATATGAAGATCTTTAAACTTAGGATTCGGTTAAGTAAGTTGGTTAAAGCCAAATGCTAATTGACATTAACATAGAAAGCCCAGAGAAAATACAACACATAAGACGGCCGCGCCATCTTGTTCGTTCAAATATCAAATTGTATTATCATAATCCCTTGAATATGATGTTTTCGTAATGACAAAACATGTTTCATTTTATTATCATTTTGTTGATTTGGACGCATTACGTATATTTTAAAATCTCTCTCTGTCTCCTTCTCCCCCTCTCTCTCCCTCAGTTTTTTTATTTAAAACTGATCCACAATAATCGATTGTTAGAGCATCTCCAATAAGGGGTTATCAAACTAGTTGTCAATTTTGTCAAATCATTATATATATTAATATTTTATTTTCGCTCAATTTTGTATCAACTTGACAACATTCTATTCCAATAATTAGCAAACTTTAATTGTTGGCTATGTGGTTTCTTAAATTAATTTGTAAATGACTCATAAACTAAAAAATACATTATTGATATAAACTTTTTGTATTTATATATGTATTTTAACCATTTTACGAAGTTGTCAAGTTTTGGCAAATTTGGTAGACAACCTCTTGGCAACCATACAACTCCGGTTGGCAACCAAAGGTGTCATACACGTAAGAATTGACAACTCATTAACAATCTCTATTGGAGATGCTCTTAGCAACCATCTATCGGCTATAACTTTTCGCGAAAATAAAAAAATCCTAGAAGTGGTGTATTAAACGTGAATAGAACATAACCCCATAATATCACACAAAATTTTAATGTTTAAACTTATCCGCGAAAAATTATAAAGGATGAATGATTGCAACAATCAATTGTTACTCTTCTCTTTAATATATATGTCTTGTGCGTAATGTACAGTGTAATTAGCAACAACAATGTATCTTCTTTTTAGCTTAAAATTGTGACAAAAAATATTAGAAAGAAGCCTCATTTAAATATTTGAAAAACCTTATACTTGAACATTAGAAGTATCAAAGTATGTTTTTGTCAAGGGACGTGGTTTGGTTATGTTTAAATTTGTTATTTTGCATCTCACTCACCGTCTCAAATTCAACTCAATGAAAGTGCTGTTTACAAAAAAAAACATGGAGTACATGAAGAATTAATAAATATAATGGACTGAAGTTAAGCAACACTTGATGGGCCTTCTATTTTAAACTTAATAACTGACCCAACAAGCTAAGGGCCCTAATTGATGTATTCTAAGTTCTACTTCAAACCACTGCTTCCAGACCACTGTGGAAAGATGCCCTGATTTTAAGGATTGGTAGATCAGCATACGCGCCGATTGTAGGTTATGTGCTAAGAGGCCAAAAGGACATCAGCATTAGTTGAAACTTGACTGTCAGTCTGGACCAGAACTAACATACGCACTATATCCCGGTCGGAATGTATTACAGACCGCAAGGATCAAACTAAGCACAATCCAGCCGTGGAGTACTTTCAAAGGCATTTAAAGCAAGTCAATTATTAGTGCAAGAATAAACTTACAACACATTGATCTCTAAGCATCATGACACAAAGTCACGACTAATTCAAGTATTACTATGTTTAATCTCTTATTAGTTCCCTACAACAGCAGCTTCACGCATAATTGTGCATGCACGCACACAAAAACAAATATCACAAATGTCTTTATGCTCCAATATAAAAATTACAAAAGCTATAAAAACAAGTAAAATTCCGCGTTTAAATGACCTTTCCGCCTAGCTTGATCTTTCTTTAAGCTTATTCTGGAAACCGATTTACCATTTTGGTTTTGCCAAAAGCTTTTCCTCTACATCTTCAGATTTCATATCAGGTTGATTAATGGTAGTTTCTTCCCTAGGTAAGAACTAGACCTAGGATCGTCTTCTGGAAACTGTATCCTCACCCCTTCTCTTTTTCTTTGGGATGCTGAACTCAAAAGCAAAAGCTTCCAATGCTTTTGTGGTCAATGGTCGGTTTCTGGTACTCTGCCTTCGACCTGTTATTTCAGACTGCTGCTCAGTTCCTCTATCCTTTTTACCAGAATTCATGTCAGGTTGATTACTTGTATTAGGCAAAAGAGAGGGCCCAATGGTCGATGATTTGTTATTTATATGCACAGGTTCATCAGTACTAGATACTGGAGGTATATGGGGGAGGTTCAGATCTATCAATATCTGTGACTGATTATCCAAAGACGGTTCTTTATCCATAAACATTTTTGGAACCACCTCTTTGCCATTCTCCTCTGGGCTGGATGCCGTTGAACTGACAGGTATATTTTGAGGTGAGCTTGATAGAAATTTCTTGACCTCACATCTTTCAGATGACTTTGACAAAGGTTGTGACTCTGCTCCATTTAGCTTTGTGTTTTCGGCTATTGCTTTAGCACCATGTTTTGAGACATTGTGTTTACATGCAGTCGAGTCTTTGCCAGATTCACCGTTGCTTAATTTTTCAGATTTCCTCTTCCGGCTAAAGTGAAACTTCATCATCTTGCTTGATGGCATGTCATTGGGGTTGCTGCTCCTTTGACCGTCTTGATTTCTTGAAGATGCATTACTGGCATCTGGACTGCTTGGCATGTGATTAGTTGCATTGCTGATTACACATTCCTTTATGTTATTTATGGCTCCAATCTCAACTATATCGTCCATATGCTTTTGAGCATAGTTCACTTCTGTATCATTCTGGTACTCTTTGGGATTATCTTGTTCAGTATCACATGAGACAGAAAATTGAGTCGACAAATTCAATGCGTCAACAGGTAAATCTCTCAGTTCTATTACTGTACCTCGTTTTCCGGCAGAAAATAGGCTGGTATCCACAATGGTAAACTTGATGGATTCTTGCTTACTTTTTGAATTGACTGGTTGGAGGTAACAACGACGTCGCTTGTTTGGTACCACGTCAGACACGTCAGGGTCTGACACAACTTCTTCCTTGTTTTCAATAATATTTTCTGCTTCAGATTCAAGTTCAAGATGCCCAGGTTCTGCTGCAACTTTTTGCAAGACATCAGTAAGAGAATCAAAATAGTGACTCCCTTTTTTAAGTTTTCTTCTTGAAAACTTCTTCACACCGGGTACAAGAAACACCAAAGAAGTATTCGAACCAGTATAGACCTCATCCTCAGGAGCCTCAGAGTGCCATCCTCTTGCTAACAGACGAGGCCAAACTGCTTCCCAGAATAGGTCACCAGCTTTAGCTTTGCTTAGTCGAACTCCAGTTAAAAACTTAATTATTTCACCTTTTGTAAGGGAAGAGCATGCTTGTCCACTAGGTATTTCAGGTCGAGTGTGCGGTACTTGAGTGGTTCTTGAAGGATCGGTGGCTGTTCCAGTTAGATCTAGTTTCCCTTTTCCAATAGATATTGCTTCTACAAGCACACTAACACCAACCATATCCTTTAATGAGAACACATAATCCTCCAATGAAATCTTTTCCTCTCTGAATCTATTTGAGACCTGCAAGATATTACAACAGAAGACACATTGAAGATTACCACATTAAATTTTATACTATAGAGATGATACAAGTCTCTTCAATAGAGCTCTGTTCAATGTTTTAATCCAGAAGTCATTATTGAAACCTAAATTATTTGGTAAACAAAGAATTAAAAATAAACTCCCCCCCCCCCACACACATATCAGCTTTTTTTGCTCCATTCTTTCACATCTATCTTTCCAAAAAAATGCTAATAATATCCTAGAAAAATCTAATATGTATTGCTTCTAAAGTGAGGTTCACTGCGTTACACTTTACTCTTTGAAATAATAAAATCACATTAAGGACTGTCCATTACTAATTACATTAAGAATTATTAATAATGAACTAGAGAAGCATTAAAAATATCCCTAGGGAGCTATTTTAACAGGTTACATGTTTTGTGGACGTTGGCTGGTTGTAGACTTGTAGGCTTTAAAGTTTGATGTGGGGGTCGGTTCCGGTTTGAAGGCGAGTGCCTGCAAGGGATGCCACACCTGGAACTCTTAAAACAGTGTGCAGGGCTGGTTGGTAGCTGGACCCACTTCCTCGATGAACCCAAGGCAGGGTGCACCAATCATTGTTTACCCAATATGCAAGGCTGACTCACCAGCATGGAGCTGTAGAGTGCTTGCAGGAAGGGTGCAGAAGTCGCTGCACAACTCCGTAACACATATTTTATTATACTTATCAACTATTTAAAGTGCAACAACTGCATGAGATGACTAGAGTTGATAGTGAACAGAGGCGGAAAAGGAAAGAACGGAGAAGAAAAGAACAAACACTTTCAAGTTCTGGTACTACAAAATACTATAATGCATAAACTTTGGACCATTATCTTGGTAGACCGGATAACTCTCATTAAAATCAAGTGCTTATTAAGCAACACCCAAATTCCGACTGCATTGCCTCCATACTTTCCATTTCACTGCAGCTGCCAACATACATAAAGGTTGTGCTTTGATTGGAAGGAAAGAGACGGGATAGGGATCTAATAAAATTAAAATTATTTTTTTAACAAATGTGGACAGATACTCATTTCTTCCTCTATTTCAATTTGCAGCTTTAAACTAAAGTTCATTCTTCAAGATTCAGAAACTAATGGCTATACCTCCATCTCACTCAAATGGTCGCTTGCTTTAGAATTTAATCACGGAAATCTTGCATATATCTCGTGCACCTCCAATTTCCTACACATTTTTCTTCCGTTCTCTTTTATTATCCATTCCAACCAAATGGATGGGGCTTAAGAGATTTAAAACTTATTAACTGCATTCAAATCTAGAATTTGAGTTATAGAGAGATGTTTTCCACAATTCAGTCATAGCTAACAGGTGTACTCTTGAATACCAAGTTAAAAGGAAAACATTTCAAGTTAAGTCATTAGCCAGAAGATACAGCCCACAAACACTCTAAGACCCTATGCTTTATCTTCCAAGGTAAGTGCCGAAACAGGGAATGTATAAGGATGTAGGTGCAGGCTCTGTACAAAGCTCAAGTAGTTTAGTTTGACCATGCTGCTTATCGCTCTACTCCCCTCTACAGATTCCCTAGAGTTTATATATCCTAGATTATACTTTTTTTCAGCCAGTAAATCTCCACCCCTGCCGTACAATACAAGTTTAAACAGTATGCAAATCTTAAATGTTTAAATATTTTGTACTTAATGACGAAAGAGAACCCCAAAAAAAAAAGCAAAGGACAGCCCAAGGGAACGAAGATGCTATGCGCAACTGCGAATCAAGTTTTGGAAGACATTTTACAAGTCATACAATTGAAGTGAGTTCTTGCCAAGTAATTTACATGCCTTCTTTACCAAAATTTGTAGGATTATGCATGGACAAGTTAACAAGATTACAAGGCAAAAATATATCGTACCAAGTAAATTGCATGATACAAGAACAAAACAAAAAACATATATGCACAATGCACATCTACAATAATTAAGATGGACCAAGGTAGATTTTAATGCTCAAGTACCTCTATCAATAACCTTTTGCTTTCTTCGGACACATGAGAAAACATCCGTGATAACAGTTCATGCAGCCTCCAACCTGTAAAAATCCTTTCACCTTGAATACAACGTCTGGTTTTCATCTTCCGAGATTGTGACCATCTAACGTATTCAGCCGTTCGATAAAATTTACCATAGTAGTTTGCAAGTATATCTCCCATCTTTCTACTCCCTACAAATTGTTTGACAAGACGAAGATTCTTGCCAAATACATAAAGGCCAAGAAGAAAACTATCATAGTCAATTCCCTGCAAAGCATTAGTCGCCAGACCAGGAAGAAAATGACCACCTTTTTTCAGAGGTAAACAGGAGTTTACATCTCTTTTACGACCACCAACTTCAGGTTGAAGCTTAGACATTATTTGCCTTGTTTCTTGCTGATAGTTGAAAACAGTATCTGAAGGGTCAACTCTGTGTGGTGCTTCTTCATCATTCGAAAGGATTTGATTTTCTTCTGTGCCTGCTAACTCATATATATTGACTGAATCACGATTACGACGAGTCTTAATGGCTTCAGATTCAGTGGTTTCGCCATCAACAAACACCCACATCACTGAAACAGGTAACTCAACAGACCTACAATTTGACGTATCAGTTGGTCCCTCTTCATCTTGCAAGCCATTCTCCATCATCAATTCTGGAATTTCTGCCTGGTATTCATTTCCAACTCGAGGATGAGGTTCTTGATCATTAGAGGTTTGAGGATGATGTGTTTGATCATTAGAGGTTTCATTATTATCTGAGGAACATCCAGAACTGAGCCACTCCATAGAATTATCAACAATGTCTTCCATGTTGGTATCCATGTAATTAGCTCAACCTGCCAAAGATGAAGAGAAGTTAATCTAAGTTTCAAAGCAATATAGAAATTTATGAACTGAAATTTGTAGAGCAAATGCGAACTTTATGTCATATCAGTCCGCTACTACAAGGTCTTGGGTTACAGTCATCTAGCTTACAATTGTTCTCCCATGATGTTACTAGTGTAAGTGATAAGCTGTCTAGATTTTGCTTACTAATCTGCCTATTTTGACTGTCCAAGTACAAAGGCGGGTTGTTTGTCTCTTAAGTTTCTAAAGCACTTGCTATGTCAAAATGCACATAAAATCCACTTATGTACATCATGCACATATCAGACTGTATACTATAATGTACTGTCAGAAACGAAACCGGATCAGTCTTAAAATAATAATACGCAACAGTTTCCGATGTTTCTAGTTGGTTTAACCTTATAATCTTATATGTTTCTAGTTACAAAATAATAATTTCATTTTTTTCTTTAGATACAACATATTAAATTTCAGCATAGCCCATACACATGTTTCATAAAATCTTAAGTTAAATAATGTCATTGTAAAATATTTAAAAATAATTAAGCTGGGTCATGCACTACTATTAATCGTGGGAAGGTTGACGTAAAAGGTGTGATTTTATGATATTTCAGATAAGAAACTTTAACGACCCAAAGTATATGCAACCATTGACTACTGACCAATTAATACTATGGCCACGACACTAAGCACTATGTCAAATCGCCAATGAAAACAACAGCAACAACTCTGCAGGTTTCATTCTGATTTTAATGTATTAAAAAAAGCAACTTTCTGTAATATTTGAAATAATGTACAAAGTGCTCCTACAGATAAATAATGCATTGTACTTGTCAATTTTTCTAAGTGCGGACTGAAACAGAAGTTGAAAGATAGTGCTCCAGAATTGTCATTAAACCTCAAGTTGACTTAAAATACCTTATGAAAAAAAAAAGCCTTAGCGACTATATTATCACAACTTCATTGAAAACTCCTGGAACGCAGAATCCCATAATTATCAGTCCAAGAAACCCTAATACATGTCAGGCAAGTTTTCCAACTCAAGTCTATCAGAAACTTCTTAACGGCAAGAGTTCTTATCCACATTATTCTGTTTTTTTTAAATTTCTGTAGCTGGTGCACTATTTTGCACTATTATTAGTTTTTGAGGTACTGGCCTACCTTGTTGGTCACATTGATATTTCATTTTACGAGATTGAACCCCCGCCCCCCTTTCAAAAGAAAAAGACCAATATCCCTAACAAATTTATCCATAGCAGACACTCGTATAGCCAAATATACGTTAATGTGACCCTATTCACAAAATGTAAAACAATGAACAACAGTCCTAACAAATTTAACCATTTCATACATACTGATAATGAGAAATGGAATCAAAATGAAAACCACCAGTTCAAATGTGCGTGGACAGCATGCGAAACAGAAAATTCAAACTTTTAAATTCAAACATCAAGATCCATGATTTAAACCTAAATGTACCTATCCAAATCCAATCATTCCAAATTTAAACCAGAAATCAATATAAAGAAAAGGTAATCAACTCCAATGACACTTTCAACACCACCTAACCAACAACAAATGAAATGAAGTCTTCAAGCATAAATTACTTGTATGCATTCGGTTCCTCATTTAACCGCACATAATAAATCATTAAAAAAACAAAACATATCTACAAACGTTACAAAATGCAACGTATATAAAACTTCACAAGAAGAAAAATAACGGAAATCTTAGACATGCCATACTGCTTGGTCCTAAAAACCTAATACATGTCAAACAAGTTCTCCAAATGCATCAAAAACTTTAAACATCAAGAGTGTTCATAAAACAATCAAATAACATAACAAATTCACCTCGACCTAGAATCATACAGCCAAATTAAAACAACAAAGGTTCCTAACAAATTCCACCATTTCATTATTCATACACACTAATTATCAGAAGAAAAACAAACCGAATCAAAATAACACCCAAAAAAATCGTGCAACTTACTTGGACAGAGCATACTATACATAAAAATCCAAACTCTTACACTCCCTCATCAAGATCGATAATTTAAACCTAAAAACACAAATCCAAAACCAACCCACATTCCAAATTTCACCCACCAATCAAAATACATAATCAACTTCACAAAAACTCGCAACACCACAACACCACCTAAAAACACAACCAAACCGAACAAAAATCTTGAAACACAATCCACTTACATACCCTTTACTTCTAAACAAAACCCCATGTACTAAATCATTAGAAAACCAAGTCACATGTTCTAACATTACAAAACACACACGTACACACAAACAAACACACACATCCAAGATTACATCAACACCCATGTTGAAGAATTAAAGAGTATATACACACAGATTATATCAATTCAAAGTCTGTCAACTCGAAGATTAAACATTTACAGCAAACAAATTAAAGGGTAACTAAGAAACATGTAAGAAAAAGCAAGAATGACAAAGAGAATAAATATATGTATAGATATAAAAGTGTGTAAGTATATGTTGTATACCTTGGAGGGGTGTGAGGAGTTGAAGTAGTTTCGCAGTACAGAAGAGAAGAACAAACAACAAAAGATTAATGGCTTGGTTGTCTCGGGTTTACTTAGATTTATACTTACAAATTACATATGCTTTAAGTTTTTAACCCGTATTTACATACTTGCAAATCATTCTTTTTGCATTCATTGCTTTTTTTCTTTTTCAAAAAAATAAATTTTAATGTTCTTTTTTATTGTTATCGTTTGAAAAATAATTTGATGCGGGTTATTTTGGGCGTGATTTCGGTTTGATTGTTTTGTAGGACTAGGGATATGGAATTTGTTTTTTTATTTCGTTTTTTCAGAAGTTATTTTTTTTTATTTTTTTCTCGTATGAAAATAAAATATTATTTATTAGATTACTTAAAATATTCAGGAAAAACTAGAAAATATGCTAGTTATAGAATACTACTAAACATGCTAATTATAAAATATTAAATTTTTTTGACAAAATATATTATTAGCTTTTGTTTTGTTTAATCATATGAGTTAAATTTAAATCTATTTTCATGATGTATGCTAAGCAAATATATCAGCCCGTAATAGTGTACGACTTAAATGGTGAATTTTTCTTGACTCAGCCACCTTTAAAAAGTAAAATAATAGTTGACCATCATTTAAACACTCTTATCAACTAAGAGCATCTTCTCCACTTTCCTAATTTGCTTCCAAATATTTGTTTATAAAATATAATATGACTATTAGTAAGTTCGTACATAAATTTTTGTGTTACCTGTAAAGTATTCTTAATCTTGTTATCTTGACTTATAGACTATGTTATGCCATAAAATTGTTATGGGTATTTTATTGGATTTTCGAGTAAATAGGTCGGATCATCGTCGAGAAAAAGAAGGACGAGCTTGCACATCCTATACGGGATTAACTCCTGAATGAGAGTCGTTTGCGACAACTATCGACGCTAAGGAATTATGACAGCGATCACTACATCATAGAATGGTTATGGCAATCACAAAAATATATTGCCTTATGTGTTATTTGTGTTGCATTATAATTTATGACAACAAATATGCAAAATTTTGGTCGAAAAGGTCGTATAGTAATATTTTAACCCATGTATTACAACAACAAAACATTATTGCAATAAATTATATGTAACAACAAAATGTATTTTACAACAACGCATTTAAATCATTGCAATAATTGTTTTTGTGAGCAAAATAACCAACTTAAGGCAACACTAATTGGTTCAATTGCAACAAAATTTAAATCAAATTTGATAAATATTGCAACAATTTAAACCAATTGCAATATTTTATAGTAGATGTAATGTAAATGACAATATATTTGGATACAATTGTAACATTATCTATCTATTATCTATCTATCTATTATATCTATTATATGTGAACATGGGTTTTACCTTATTTAGTAAATTATTTATATGCCCCTTGAATTTTATTAGAATGAAAAAATAAAGCTTTTGAAAGGAATTGAACCCAATACCTCAAGCACTTAGATAGGCTTAACATCAAATCTCCAACCATTGTACCAACACAACATTTAATGAATTTCTTAAAATCATTAACTACATTTCTAGATAGCTCCCTTAATGTGTTAATTTTAAAACTCCTTTTTAATAATTAAATTTGTATATATTATATAAAGAATGTGAATATGTAATAAATAAAATTAAAGTAAGTCGAAGAAAAACTTACGAGAATCACATTAAATTTTATATAAAATACACATATATCATATCATCTATTTTAATTGTTGTATTATGGCACTAGTCGTGCTTTATTATATAAATAGAGCGAGTGTTTCGCTTGGTGAGTTGTCAATAGTCACATTTACCGACATTATGTGCGGTTAAAAGTGTAAGGGTCAGTGTTACATATATCAGAAATATCATTATTTATAACCAAGTATTATCACTTATTACAGAATGACTAAAATGCATCCATCATGACCAATAAATTTTTTAATACAATTTATAAAAAATTGACACAAATTCAAAAATTTAAAACCCTGAGATTCAAAAATATTAATCGAAATTGGTAGAGATATCATAAATTTGAGAGTAAATCGTCTCATATATCATCAAATATATCGCTATTATATCCTCCATCCCACAAAACATGAAAAAAAAATGTACGTATTTGAAAATATCAATATACATTACTTAATAAACTAATTCATGTTTTTGGGTCGGAAATTTCGATTGAACTACTGCTAACTAGAAATGCACAAAAAGCCTGGGCCCGAAAATCTGGCACGGCCCGATCTAGTCAAAGCCCGGTCAAGCCCGGCCCGGTCCCGGCCCGAGCTTAGGGCCTCAACGGGCGCTATATTTTTAGGCAAAGCCCGGCCCGACCCGGTCTTTGGCCCAGCCCGATTAAAAGCCTGAAAAAACCCGATTAAAATCTGATTATTCTAATATATTTTCTTGTATATTTATGAATTTATACTATAAATATAAATAATACTTTAAACACATATATATTTACATATTCGTTATTAATACTATTATTTATATACTTTATTGTATGACCAGTGAAAGAAGATATAGTAAGTACACTTGGATAACATTAATAAAACATATTATTCTATAAACATGTTTATTTTTTGCCGAACTTAAATGTTTTCAACGAAGTAATGTTTTCCTAAAATATTATATGCAAAATAATACATTTTTACGATGATGTAATTGATAACATATGTATTCTTCATAATCTCTAATAAAACTCGATCCAATTTAAATTAGAAAAAAGCCCGGCACGGCCCAAAAAAAACCCGGTGAGGCCCGCCCATAGGGTCCAAACGGGCTCTGAAATTTTCGAAAAGCCCGGTCCAGCCTGGCCCGGTCAAAGTCAAAACCCGAAAAGCCCGGCCCGGTCAAAGCACGGGCTTTTTAAGGCCCGGTCAAAATCCGGCCCGGTGGGCCTTTTGTGCATCTCTACTGCTAACAGATGACCTTTAATTAAATCGTGAAACATGAAGTTGATTAATATGAAAAATGAATCGGTCCTATTATAATATTTGTCAAAGTAAAAAATAAAATTGAATGGGCCCATGCTTTGCACATGCTATCATGCTAGTTTTTTATAAAAAAAACAAAAGGATATGTTTGTAAATATATTAGCCATGCATTTTTTATGCAACAAATCCAAGCATCAATCTCATTTTATAATCATTAGCATACATTCAAAAGTTCTGGTTATTCCAACATTGTCATACAAACAATTCTAAATATAAGTCAATATAAAAGGGCAAATAGCTACTCTAAATTAACTAATAAACAAAACTAATAGTAATCTTTATTTATATGCTTCTTCACTGTCAAATATCATTTATCTACCAAATTATTCAATTTCAATACCATATTCATCAGGAGATATCATATGCAAGAGGGTAGGAAAGTTGATCTGTCTCCTAGTTCAACTTAGTAGCAGCAATCTCCTAACATGGAAGGGAGCATATCCTACAACTAAAAAAAGTCTCAAGCCTCACCGGATATCGTAAATTCACTTCTCATAAATGACATTACAAAAATCGGAACACTATGGCATAATTTCTTGAACATCACCTTTGTTGTTCCCCCTTCAAAGTTGTCCTTCAATAGTAATTCACCTTCTTTGTTAAGAATCTGGAGTTTCACACAAGAATATGTAATCATATTTCGAATGCAATTAGATGACTAAATTAATGACTGGAAACTTTTGCATATTTACAAGCATCACAATTCAATACAAGGCAAGACTTGTACGAAAAAGTAAACTGTATATTGAATCTATTATGCCCAAAAGAACACCTTACTGAAAATCATCCATAAAAAAATACAAATTTTTTTATCTTAATACAGAATGTATATATATCATGGACTCCCCCGTCTGTTTTAGTTTGTCAGCATGCTTCGTAACACTTTGCAAGAACAACATATGTTTGATCGTCCACTCAGTAATGCATCAATGCTATATTGTTAAGGAAAACAATTTGCTATAATTGTCAGCAACTGAATATTTTAACTGAACGTGGCCCCTGTTGGACAAGAATAAGGAGACTGCAAAGACGGTAGTACCTTTGCACTATTTGGAACAATACCCCTCAACTCTTTTACACGATCTTGAATAATCTGTCGGTTTTTTGGCATGGGTCTAGGATTCTCTCTAGGTTTAAGACTTTTACGATTTGATTTATTGATTTCATCTGACCTTTTTGAAAATGTGGTTGAGCTTGAACTTTGCTTCATTTCAAGACCTTGTTCAACCCAAGAACTACTTTAGGATCCATTAAAGGACTATTTGAGTTTCCCGCATAGAGCATCACTATCTGAGTTTCCTTCACTAATCACTTGCATAAAAAAAGTTCAGGTTGAATGATAATTGTGCTAGAACATCTGATAGTCACAAACAAATAGAATTAAACAAATAACATGTTATATCAATTATATAAGTTTCTATATATACAATGAATGAACACACACACACACACATTCATTTACTAAACAAAACCTATATTCAGGGACTATCCATCATGTGTAGTGCGAAAAATGGAATAAAATCCAAGACAACCAAGAATGTCACCACCTACAAGGTTATTCACATCATTATGAAAGAATGATTGTCGCACCAGCAAACATCCTCTGCAGTCTTTTATATTATTAATTAATTAATTATAACTAAACATGAATCAGAAACAATAAAAATTAACATGTTGTTTATGTGCATGTTGTCTGAGGATAATACCTAAAACCTTAAAGGTTCCTGCTAGTTCTCCGGCTCCTGGCCACTAATACATAGTCCAGCCACCAAAGGAGATGCATAATTATCGCTTTCTTTTCGCTAAACTAAGACTAAAATTGTACTTTCACTAATGAAATATAGTTTTGTACAATTATTGTCTAGATGACTACAAATCTTAAAATTGATAATTTGAAAGTATCGCCAGTGACCCATTTATAGTCTCTGTAACAGAAAATATAAATAAAATATATCTGTGATTTACACTGAGTAGAAGAGAACTTAAAATGATTACCTTTGCAGCGGGTATCTCGTATTGTTACACAAATTCTTCATGATTTTCTTGGAACCTTCCAAAGCAACCGCCTTTGCGAATGGACCAAATGTAGGAATTCCGGCCTTTACGAGATCATTTGCAAGACCTGCAACAGGAGGTGCCTTTAAACCCACCACAACCAACCCCATTCCCAAATTTGAGGCAAAAGGAAAACACATATGTACTATCAGAGATGGCAAAAGCAAATCAAATAAACATAATATAAAACTCAATAAAAAACACAATTACAAAACAGAAAGCTTGAATAAGAGATATATAATCTTAAATATAAAAACAAAATACAAACTCGATTAAAAAAGCTCAAATTAACCCTAACTAGAACTCAATTAACATACATAATTGATTTGGGGAAGAACATGTTTTATTGGTCAATCTTGAATCTTTAAATTGAATGTTCAAGGTTGATTCTTCCTCTTCTAAATCTGAGAAATTGATTCGGTATTTTTGCATTTATTTCGTTATATCTCTAATTTTTTGGTTTTAAGTTTTGTTTTTGTTTTGTCTGTTTAAGTGTACTCCTTGCAATATTTGTTTAATGTTTTTTATCCCACTTCTTTCAGTAAGCCTAGGCAAAAAAAAATTGAAAGCCAGCTTTTTTGCGAGCCCGGCAAACTAATGGGCTGAAATTTTCAGTAATTGCAATATATTTTAAAAACTTTTGTAGGAGAATTCAAAGTCTTCGTAACTTGAGCTCGTTATCGGTTAAGTTGTAATATTTTTTGAAAATTGTTACAATATCTCTAATTTAGAAAAACTTGTCAAGAAATATCTATAATTTTTGAGTTACTTTTTCAAATTTGGTTGCTATAGATAATCTATGGTGTAGTGGAAGTTCATGAAGAATTATGACTGTTATCACATTAAAAGCTTATAGCAATTATAGTGAAGGAAGCGTGAGACGGCCGCTACGACGAAGATGCTATGACGATCGTTCCGACAAAAATACTACAACGGTCGTTAGAATAGAAGATGACGATGAAGAACAAGTATTGGTAAATGAGTCTACAAAAGGTATTTTGAGGCTAAGGGAGTAAGAGTAAATCTATCAATAAAGAAGGAATAAAGAAGGAATGATCTAGGCTCCGGAAAAATGTCCTGGAACCCTTGCGGCGCGCCCCATGCTATATGGCCCCACGGGGTGACTGCACCGCAATGCAAGATGAAGGATTAGCAAGGAGGTTGATCCCACAACTAAATTGAGAAATGAATAGAACATAAAAAAAGTACGCAAGTAAGAAGGAGGAACCCCCAGAGGAGCTCAATCATGCTTAGGGCGTACCTCAAGCATGAAAGGGGCCTCTAGAGGGCTCTAAACCCTCTTAGGGCGCGACCTAAGAAGGGAACAGGGCCTCCAGAAGCCCAAAGTCCCGAAATACATATCGAATGCGTCATTATATAGTCTTGCGAGTTATCATCGTAGGGGAGCGATCGTAAATACCTACTGTGCTTTGGGAGCCCTGTCTCTGCATTTGGCGGGTTGTCCTCGACTGGAGACTTTGAGGTTATCTCCAACTTTTCACTTATACTTTTGGGATCACTTATCATGTAGTCTGGTGGGTTATCCTCATTGGGGGCAAGGATGCGCTTGAGCATTTGCGATAAGTCATGGCTATACATGCGGTTACGATCGACAAAGATAGCGGTACTAGATGGGATATCCACCGACCGGGGAGTTTCTTATCCGTGAAGTTCCGTAGTCGTAACCGAGCCTTGGGCCTTTGTAACTAGGCCGCATCACTGGCCACTCCTAAAGAAATTCAATGTTCGAGTTATAATAGAAAGTTGGTTTGACAACTCTTATTGGGCAACGAAATGAGAAGCCATGTCCATATAGGTTTCTTGTTCTCCAAGAACTACGTCTTGCTTGATCCTCTATAAAAGGAGGTTCCTAGGCACATTACGAGGGTACGTGTTTGAGAGCTCTGATAAGGTAAACATAAATCGTAGCAATCTTGACCGTTTCTTAAACACAAATCAGCGCGCTCCGGTTATTTTTCTGATCACCGACCACCGTAACAGATCTTGATTCTGGCAGTATATTACGTTAATAAAGTGTATAAATTTATAGTCTATTACGTTTCACATACAAGCTTCACTTTTTTCAGGATTGCTACATTCCTAATCATGACATATAATTAATTTTCGGTTTTTCATGTTATGTAAACAAAGTTTTTTTTGGGCCCTTCGTAATTTTTTACACTGGGCCTACAAATTGTCAAGACCGCCCCCTTGTATTAGTTTATGACATAAATTGTCATACAACACACGTATTCCTTCCCACAAGTATGCTTACCTCCAAAATTAATTGAGACAACACTAAGAGCTGGCAAAGTGCCTAATATTTTCTACAATCTCAAGTTGTAATAGGTCAACGACATATCCGTCGTCCCAGGGTTGGGATTTTCACAAAAGGGTTTGTAACAAATAATCCTTGTTAGACTATACAAAAATTGAAATTAAAAACCTCTCACCCCCTAACAGCGTTCCCCTTCCAAATGATATTGACTCTAAGTTTCAAATTTTATCCTTATAGAATAATGTTTACCTTGCAAAACTCTGTTTCATTATATTGACAGTATAATGCGTACAGTTTATTAAACGCAAAAATTCAGAAAAAGACAAATTTACTAGGTACCTTATATTTCATTTAGCAAATTATATTTATAGTCGTATTCTTGGTAATCTCTAATAGATGCACGTGTTATCTCAGAGCCCTGATAGAAAATTGTGTTTCAATGTGAATATTTATTTGATTTTTTATCATTTTTTTCATTCATGGTATGTGTTGTCATAATGTTTTTACTGCAATCAGTACATAATTTGGTTATGAATATTCATACGAGAATAAAAAATAGTAGACAAAACAATCCTTAGATTTGTTCCATGTCATAAAATGTAGCTCAAGCATATATCGACGTATTATGATTTGTATTAATATTTGTGAACATTTGTTAAATTCCTATATTTAATTTATTTGATAAGTTGTAATAATTAAAATATCAAATATCTCTCTATTACGCAGCATACGTGGGCTCACACATACTCACGTATCGTGTATATGATTGTAAATACATGATTAATGGTCGTGTAATCTAGTCATTATAGACTTTTTGATAAACGATTTATTTATAATTTTACTCAATCGAGCATCACTCTTGAAAATGATATTAACATTATTTATATTTTATAAAGACTAACTATTGATATTTATGATACACATCACTAAATTATACTACAATATCGTACCATCAAAAATTATAAATGTAAAAATAATATATGACACACATATTAAAATTAAATCAATAATCAAATTTTAAATATTAATCAATTCATGACACACATACATATTATGTGTGTAGATAAAGACAAACACACAATTCAGTGACATATGTATTACATTCAAGTACGATCTCCATTAACAATATTTTTTTAAAATAACTAATAACTAATAAAGGGGTAAATTATAATTTCAACTTGAACAAAATATCTCATGAATTTAAAATCTAATAAAATGTCTCCATCTTGCCCCATGTTGGGCTATTATTACCATATATTAATAACTTATACTGTATAATAATATAACACTACGTGAAAAATGTTAAAGAAAAATATGATTAAAAATTCTTAGCCTCAATAATTAAAATACTTAGTATTTATTTCTTGAAGAACACACAAGAACGCCTATTATGTGTAAGATTCACAACAAATATGATTGATTAGCCCAATAGTATGATATTGTGTAGAGCAACAGTTACACCAAGGTTCGATTCCCACAAAGATTTTATTTTAAAATACTAAATATTTATTTTTTGAAGAACACACAAGCACACCTAATATGTGTATGATTCACAATTCATACAGTTTAGTGGCCCAATGGTATGCTATTGTGCAGAGCATTAGTGGCACCAATGTTTGATTCCCTCAAAGAATATTTTTTTAATAAATCACAAAATATAAGGGCAATTTAGACATTTCAAATTGAATAAATTGTCTCATCAATTAAATAGAATAAAATATCTCAACAATGCCCCATGTTGGGCTATTATACACACTAGCTTTATAAGTCGTGCAATGCACGGGCATGCTCTATATTGCATGAATTAAATTTTATTTTTTAACTGTAATTGTTAACGCTATGTCTATATTATTTTTTGATGAATAAATGAGGTATTTATTTGTATATATGAGCATGAGTATTTGTGGTGTGGATGCAATGTTGTTGTGAGTCTTTGTTTTAACTGAAATTATTAATAGTGTGTGTATGTCATTACCCGGTGGATTGAAGACGTATTTGTTTGTGTATATGAGTTATTTTGGGGTGTGGTAATACGTGGGTTGAAAGTGTTCTTAGAAATTTGTCATTAAGCTGAAACAATAGAGGTCGGAAGTGGTATTTCTTGTTGTCCAATGCTAATGATGATCTATGAAGTTGTTGTTGAAATATTTGTGGTATTTTTTGTTGTTCACTGCTAAGGGTTATCGATCGGGGTTGCTGTAAAAATGTTTGTGGTTGTTTGAGATAATGCAGAATATAGTTGTTTGTATGCTTATAATTTTATTTCGATTATTATTTGAATATTTATTCCTGACCTTAGTAACTTTTCACATCCCTCATTTAATATTAACAAATACATACTTCTGAACATGATAGCCTCCTTTTAATCTCATTTGATACAGAAACATTACTAAGATTATCAGTTTCAGTCTCTACCATTCTTTCAAGTTATGACGTGTAAGGCCGCAGCTAAACACCAATATAAACCAACAAGATCATATGTGTTATGAAGGCTATTAGCAAAAAATTATATGAGTGTGTGTTTATTTTTTTACCACATTTTAAAGAAAACAACACATGAGAAGTAGAATAATATATAACTCCCTCGGGACAATATATAGAATAATAACAAGATATCTTGGAGGTCCATTACATATATATAACACAATATTTAACTAGTGTGATGCACACGCATTCTCTTAATATGTATAATATATTAATTTGTTCATAAATATTTTATTTATTTATATGTTAGAAATGTGTCGTGTATTTTCTCGGTTAAAAATGTGATTGATAAGTAATACAACACTTAAAAATATGTATTGTACTTATGTAGATGAAAGTTTCTTAATCTTTATTTGAATTTGAATTTATTTCTACCATAAAAATATAATAGTTAAAGTATGACAATAATATATATAATTTATCTAATTAGAGGAATAAATAATTCAATGCTCGATAGATAGTTTTTTTCGAGTTGACATCTAACTCATATGTTATTAATTATCAAATTAACAATAAAAATAAGTGAATTGTAAATGCTAATATTAAGAATTTTAAATTTCACTGAAATATCAAAAAGTACTTAATTTGAATTAAATTTATATTTGACATATTTCTCACGTATAATTATTGGATGATATATTATTATGATTATGACTATTATTATCATTTTTATTGATAAAATATATGTATATATGGACATATTCCTTAAACATAAATCTAAATCTAAATCTAAATCTAAATAAGTATTTTTTGATATTTCATTGATTTAAAAATATAAATATTAATGATGAGTTAATTGAGGGAATAAGTGTGAAATACATATTATTAAATTATGTGCAGACATAAAAATATGTATAATTCCTTGATTTTTTGAGATTATTTTATTTGTTTGTATTATTAATGCGGTTATAATTATTTTGTGTGTCAAAAATATGATTTATGAGTAAAAATTTATAGCTCAGTCGAGTATTCAATTCGAGTATTCGCTTTTGCCCCTAGTCTGGTTCAAATTAGTACATATGCACATGTGTATAAATAAATATATATATATATGTATGTATGTATGAATATATATCCATGTGTATACTAATCATGCAAAATTAATAGATTTTAACAAATGATGATTTAGTTACGTAAATTTTACATTTACATTAAAGTATATATAAAGTACATAATGGTGAAGTATATTAATGATATGTTAATTAATATATATTAATTTTGAGCAATAAGTATTATATAGGTATTAATAGTGAACGAATAAATATTAATTGTGAGAATAAATGCAAAATAAAATTATATAGATATTCGGTATGGGCATAATAGTCATATGAATTAATTTGCTCAACAAACCCCCCATTTTGTTGTATTATATATACTACCTTAAATCCCGTGTGATGTACGGTAACCGTTAATATTTAAATATTATTTATTCAATTATATAATAATTTTAATGTATTTATTTAAATAGATAATATTTATAGATTTATAATATAAAATAATAAAAGAATTAGAAGAAACCGTTATCATAGTTTAGTTGGATAAGTTTTGGTCGTAGTTTAACGGGATAAGTATACTAATTCTAGTAGTTTAGTAATTTAGTAAATTAGTAAGTTTCTAACACTATTTATTTTATTTTTAACAACTAAAATAGAGGAATAACCGTTGAACCAAAATATAACCAATTCCGGTTATTATAGTATAGTATTGATAATAGATTTTCGACAACATCAGCTGTAGTTTTGTTGTTAACTATTTCTTGCCTATTGGAGTACTGTAAGTAGAGGTTTTCCCACGTACATAATCTGGTTCAGATGATGAAGCATAATATGACATCATTGCTAAAAGGAAGAAGAGTTAGGTCCTAAACAAGTAAATCTAGCTATAACACACATAAACGTGGCTTAAAACGAAAAGTACACACAAACATAGTTTAAAATGAGGGTATTCATGTTTACAATAGATCTGGGTTGCTTGAATTCTTACAGATGAGAGAAAGGTCTCTATTCAGAGCTCGTTGATTAAGATGAGTACAGGAGCACCGAGACCCAAGGACGGAGCCTCCCCTCCTTCTAGCGCTAAATGATAACTCCAATCCACGATCTAGGCCTCCCGACGCCGCACATGTACCCTCCTTGCGGTGTAGCTGCCGTTGGGTGTTTGCAAAACAGTACCAGGGGGTTCGAGCCTCGCGGCACCTCTGGTGTGAGAGTAAGAACTATCTTTTGAATGATAAGGATATAAATATAAGTTGGTTGTGTGTATGAGTGTGTGTAGAAGAGCGTAACCCTTAAATCCTTTCTCTTTGGGGTATTTATATAACTCAATGATAGGGATTAGGGTTTGGTACCTTTCGATCAGGGTCGTTCTTTGCTGGGGGCGGAGAACGCCTGACTTGAATGAATTTCTTACACATGTCCAGGCAACGACCGCCTTAGAATGCGCCAAGGGCGTATTGACGCGTGGCACATGCTGTTTTCTTGTAATATATCGAAATTCGATGTATAAAATTTTTTAAATTTCAAATTTTTATGATTAATAAATAAAGTATAGTCTTTAATAATTTAATTAAAATATATAAAAATAGCTCTGTAATTAATTTATGTTCAATGAATATTTATACTCTAGAGTGATGATTTATTGTGTTGTAATTCTTCTTTTCTTTTTCTTTTTCAGGCTTGATGATTTTGGTAATAACTAATATTTTGATTGTATGTGATCTCTAAGTCAGATATGTTATTATTTATAATAATTTGCGCAATTCATAAATATGAGTGTAAGCTGATGAAAAATTGTTGCATATGATCTAGAAGATGTCTCAGCTCATTCATAAATTTCTCGTGTTGAAGTGCCAGTATAATGTATTTAAATTATATGCGATAGAGTTTAGTTAACAATATATGCATATGTACTATTTATACATGAGACATGTACTTTAGAATATGTTATTGCGTTTTGTAGAGTTATTGTCACACTACATATTATTTTATTTTCTAGTATAGAGATTACTGTAGCGTTATTTTAATTATTGTCATTTTTTTGTGAAGGATTTCAATTTTTTTCATCTACAAATTCATTAATCATATATATTGGCTTCATGTACCATACTTTTTAAATTTGATAAAATATTCAAAAAAAACAGTACTTAAATATCTCATGCTTTAATGTTATTATAAAAGAAATAATATGATAATTTATGTGATCAATATAACTAATTTTCATTTTTAACATAAAATAAATCGAATCAAATCATATATATTTGTGTGTATATAAGTTCAGTCATATATTATAATTTCAAATCTGAAAATAATTTTATAATAACATGAATTATTTCATACCAAATTAAACAATTGCAAGAAGTTCAGTGTTTTATTCAAAAACTTTTGTATTCATATATATTTTTAATTATAAAAAACAAAATACAATTTACATTTTTTAATTAGGATACTACCTAAAATTATAAAAGTCAATTCATTTTTCAAATTATTTAATTGTTATATTTTTTTATTGGAAAATAATAACATCTTTCTTTTGATTATGTATGGAATATAAATTAAAATATCAAATTTGATTTTTAGAAATTCGTATCTATTAAAAAATTACAACATCGTAACTTTAAAAAAATTATTTTTTAAGAATTTGCCTATGTTAAAAAATTCTAGCATGTATTGCTTGAATTTGTTTTTTAAGAATTCGTCTGTATTAAAAAGTTCGCCATTATTAATATTTAAAAACATACACATAGTTTAAATTTTGATATATTATGTATTTTGTTTTAACAAAGTGAAATATGAAAAAAATGGATGAGTACAACGGCGTAACTTAACCTAGACCGTGCGATAATGTGGACAAAATATTGAGTAGTTTTCATAAATCGGGTCAAATCCACGACAAATGACAAAAAATTAATCTTGCAATTTTTACATATTATATATTGAGTTGGTCTTTTAAAGGCCTCTAATACATTAATTCATATGAATGTAGGTTGTTATAAACACCTTATTTCATTGATATAACATTCTCATCGATCCAGTAAACAAACTTTCTAAATCTGCTAATTGAAAAATACACTTCAACTCGATCAAACTCGATACATTTGTGAATTTTTTTTATTTTTTTAAAATCAAGTAGATTCTAATGCTAAGTTCAAAATAAACCTAATATATTGGCCTAATCAAAAATCGAATAAATTTATGAATTATATGTACATATAACACTACTTCATTTATCCCATAATTGTAGACTTATTTGACTTTTTGCGGCCAATTTGATCAAATAATTAAAACTAATAATTAAAACTTAGCGTTCTATTTTTTCTCAAAATTATATTACATATACTTTCTAATAATATATTTTTTATTGAATAAACACGCATTATAAATTTATTTATTTATTTTTCATATTAGTTTGCACATAATAATTTGAAATTGTTAATTAATTTTTATATATATTATCATAGATTTTAATAAGACGGTTACTTAAAAATATATTAAAGTATTTATTGAATACATGTTATGTCTTAATTTATTTATATTTTTCATATAATGACTTTCTTTATATGTTAAATATTGATCAAAGTTATTATCTTAATTGCAACTTTAATTATTTAGAAATATATAGATAACTAAATCAATATATATATATAAGAAAAAACATGACAAAAAGTGTTATTTCATAAATTTCAATATAAAGTTGAAATTTTATTTTTTTAGCAACACATACATATATTAAGTGTTTGATTAGAAACATAAAAGGCATATAGTAGCATAGTGGTATTGTAGTATGAGAACTAATTGGTAGATTATGGTTTGATTCCCGCCAACTAGCATGATAATCCGTGCAAGGCGCTGGTTAGTTTCTAGATTTTTTATGTACCTTGCAATTACTATATTCTTGTTGATTAATATTGTGCACCGTCTCATGCTTATTAAATACAAGTTGATTATTTATAAATGTGTCTGATTTTCTGTCTGGTAATCTGTATTTATTGAAGAAACAGAGAAGCTGAGTCAAGATACATAAATTTCCTTAATTTACTGTGTTTTAATTTCAATTTCATGACTGTAAGATAGTTTTATGGTGTATTGTTTTCAATGTCATGGCTCTAAAATAAGTTTTTATTGCTACTCTAGTATTGCTAGCTTATAGAATTAAATTAAGGGAAAAAATTTCAGAAGCGAGCCTAGGTGAAATTTATTCACTGGCTCTGCCCTTGGATATTATTGTTGGAAATATTAACTATTACAGCAACATGGAAGCAGTTATATATCATATTTAACAAGTCAAGGCCAAGATAGCATTTAACAAAACAAAACATGTATGTAAACAACATGCATATCAGTACCTGTAAGAACGAATAAAGAAATGAAAGCGTACCAGTAACCATAGCTTAAACTGAATGGAAATAACAGAAAACAGTGGTAGCCAACAGGTACAATGCAACAAGAAAATAATTGTTAGGTCCCAATGTGTTTGTAGAAGGGGGGGTTGAATACAAACAGTACCAAATAATCGAATAAATGCGGAATAAAAAATGTGAAACAAAATTCAAGTTAAATAAGAATATTATTAAACTTGAAGGGTGTTACAACAACTGTATCGATTACAAGGAATTAATCTCAAATCAATTATCACAAATCTAGAATAAATTCGACATGAACTTTTTCTATTTTTGCAATAATTAGAATCAAATGCTAAACGCGATTTGAGATTAAGTTCTAGGGATTTTGATCCGCTAGATTGTTACACACGAACAAGATAAAGATTTCTAGTTGATTGGATTTAACTTTGCAATCTAGAAATTGATCTTTGAAATAAGCAGATGAAAAATGAAATATTTGCTGCGGCTGCTGTGTTCTTGTTTTTTTTGTTTGTTGGATGATTTAGTTGTCTTTCTGCTGCTTCTTTGTCTTTTTAAATCATTCACCAGAATTGAATTGAATTGGAAAGACAATCCTATAGCTGGCAAGACTTTCGGTAGGACAATGGATTGAACTAGCAAGACAATCAGAATGAACTAGCAAGACTTTCTGTATGACAATCAATTGTCATACCGATTGTCATAGTAGTTCAAATAGTTTGTCTTGCTGAAATTAAATAGATTTAAATCCTAATAATAATTCTGATAAGACAATCCTTTTGAATTAGCATGACTTTCGGTATGACTATTGATTGTCATACCGATTGTCATACTAATACAATCAGTTGTCTTGTTGAATTAAACAGATTTTAAAACCAATTTAAATTCTGAAAATTCTTAATATTAATTCAGAATTAATTAATCAATTAATTCAATTAATCAAATAAATTAATCTTTGCAGATATAATTTATTTTCTTAATTAAATTATATGACTTAATTAATTAATAGAGAATTAATACTAACCTTGAGCAGCAACCAATCTTCTGAATATCTTCTGAAAATCACTGAAATTATGAATCAATTCCACCACTTCAATGTTGACACTCGATGTACTGTCTGGTTCATGAGTGACTAACTTCCGTGACGTTTCTTTATGTCTTGACTTTGACACTTTGATTTTCTTCAGATTAAATCCTTGTAATTAATGATACTCTGACGAGATCTTTGTCACTTGATTAAATCTACGATCTTGATTTATATCACTGAGGCATGATTAACTTCTTGAACTTCTTCCAGTGAATTAACTCCTCAAGTCTGTAGATGAACCTTGTTTCTGAATCCTTTGACAGATATTACTTTGCGAGATCTCTGTGACGGTAGATCCACTATTTACTTATTATATTCTTATTTGAGTTGAGTTGAATCCTCGAATATACAAATAGGCCTATGACATATGACTTACAATCTCCCCCTATTTGTTTGTTAGGCAATAACACACAAATACCTAGAGGATAACTCAACTAACAAATAAGAAAAAGATATAAACAGAAATGCAAAGTAAATAGTAGAAAAGTTCTGGACTAGATTTAACATTTTCCAGATTCCAAGTAGATGTTCCTCTAGACCGAACATATCTTCAAGTAGTTCCATCTTCATTTGTACAACCACATTTCCTGTTGAGAAGCACATATCTCTCTTGCTTCTCCCCCTATGAGAATCAACTGATTAAGGAAGATCACCTTCGTTTACCACCTCTCCCGTACAATAGAATCCGCAGATAAAACCAATGGTACTCCCTTAACAGCTTCTTCCCTTATCAGAAAATCACCTTGTGTTTACCACCTCTCCCGTACATTAGGATCCGTAGATAAAACCAATGGTACTCCCTTAACAGCTTCTTCCCTTATCAGAAAATCACCTTGTGTTTATGTTAGGTCCCAATGTGTTTGTAGAAGGGGGGGGGGTTGAATACAAACGTTACCAAATAATCGAATAAAATGCGGAATAAAAAATGTGAAACAAAATTCAAGTTAAATAAAAATATTATTAAACTTGAAAGGTGTTACAACAACTGTATCGATTACAAGGTATTAATCTCAAATCAATTATCACAAATCTAGAATAAATTCGACATGAACTTTTTCTATTTTTGCAATAATTAGAATCAAATGCTAAACGCGATTTGAGATTAAGTTCTAGGGATTTTGATCCGCTAGATTGTTACACAATAACAAGATAAATAATTCTAGTGGTTTGGATTTAACATTAACAAACTAGAAATTGATCTTGAATTTCTGCAGAGAAGATGATTTTATATTTCAAGGCGGCTGCTCTTTTTTTCTTGACTTGTGTTTGAATGATAGATTCTTGAAAGAAGGTCTTCTGCTTCTTTTTAATCAACAAACCAATAGAATTGAATTGGCATGACAATCCTATAGCTGGCAAGACTTTCGGTAGGACAATTGAATGAACTAGCAAGACAATCTGAATGAACTAGCATGACAATCAGAATGAACTAGCAAGACAATTATCCTCCTAGAGTAACTTTCAGTATGACAATGGAAAATGGCCTAGCATGACAATCGGTATGACAATCCTGATTGTCATGCTAGTTCATTTTCAATTGTCTTGTTGATTTAATGCAGATTTTAATCCAATATAAATTCTGAAAATTCCTAAAATTAATTCAGAATTAATTAATCAATTAATTCAATTAATAAATAAATTATTCTTCACAGATATAATTTATTTTCTTAATTAAATTAGATGACTTAATTAATTAATAGAGAATTAATTCTAGTCTTGAGCAGCAACCATTCTTCTGCAAATCTTCTGAAAATCACTGAAAATTATGAATCAATTCCACCACTTCAACGTTGACACTCGATGTACTGTCTGGTTCATGAGTGACTAACTTCCGTGACGTTTCTTCATGTCTTGACTTTGACGCTTTGATTTTCTTCAGATTAAATCCTTGTAATTAATGATACTCTGACGAGATCTCTGTCACTTGATTAAATCCACGATCTTGATTTATATCACTGAGGCATGATCAACTTCTTGAACTTCTTCCAGTGAATTACCTCCTCAAGTCTGTAGATGAACCTTGTTTCTGAATCCTTTGACAGATATTACTTTGCGAGATCTATCTGACGGTCGATTCACTATTTACTTATTACATTCTTATTTGAGTTGAGTTGAATCCTCGAATATACAAATAGGCTATGACATATGACTTACAATCTCCCCCTATTTGTTTGTTAGACAATAACACACAAATACCTAGAGGATAACTCAACTAACAAATAAGAAAAAGATATAAACATACATGCAAAGTAAATAACAGAAAAGTTCTGGATGAGATTTAACATTTTCCAGATTCCAAGTAGATGTTCCTCTAGACTGAACATATCTTCAAGTAGTTCCATCTTCATTTGTACAACCACATTTCCTGTTGAGAAGCACATATCTCTCTTGCTTCTCCCCCTATGAGAATCAACTGATTAAAGAAGATCACCTTCGTTTTACCACCTCTCCCGTACAATAGGATCCGCAGATAAAAACCAATGGTACTCCCCTAACAGCTTCTTCCCTTACTAGGAAATCACCTTGTGTTTACCACCTCTCCCGTACAATAGGATCCGTAGTTAGAAACAACAATGGTGTGGTGTAGTGTACATTTTTAGGATCTTTTTCTTCCTCCCTGCTATTTCTCCCCCTTAGTTGAGGAATCCTCCAAACTATTACTTAAGCTTCTATCTCCCCCTTAAAGAAGGAATGTATGCCGTCGTCTGAAGGAGTTCTCATATTTCACTTGGTTGGAAAAGAAATAACAAGTAGTTTCTTTTTCTTCCTCACTGTGAGTGTGTGATTGTGTTTTAGTGTACCTCACATGTGTTTCACTCTTCTCTCCACTCGTGTTTACACTCATTCTCACAAGTGTATCACTCTTCTCTCATAGCTCCATAATCCAGCTGTACCTGCAAGGAAAATCACCTTAGCCATCCTTAAGGAGGTCACAGGTGGTGCAATGGGAGTTCACAAATCCCCATCCTTGTTAAACTCGTCAGATGAATCTGAGTCATAATTTACAAGTTGCTAGTTTCCCTTTTAGGGTTCCAGATTTGAATTCTGGGAAGGTAAACAATGATCCAACGAATTTAGCATAAAGATCAAAGTTCCCTTCTAATGTCTGTGAAGACATTTCCTTGTGACTCATCAGGTAATATCTGAATCATTGTCAACAAGTTGCCGATCTGCACCTATGTCAGATCCACTATCCGCAGATGCATCCAGGGGATTTAAGCCTGGGGAGGTAGACACTGACCACTGACATATGGCTTTTGGATCAGTATCCTCTCCTAACACCTGTAAAGGCAATTGGTCCACTAACGAACCTTGAACAATCGAATCTGACCTTAAAATGGTCGAAACTCTTGTTTCCGTCAACTCATCCTTTGTGTGTGTAACCTCTCCTTGTGCATCAAGAATTATTTATGTTTGAAGTGGTGACACTACATCGGATACCTTGGCCGACAGGCAAAATTCAATAGACTCACCCTGTTGAGAGAATGAATCTAGTAACTGTTTTTGTGCCTTTTCAGCCATTACATCTTTTTGAGAAGATGTATGGGGGCTAGCAGTTGTCTCGGTTTAAATACTACTCATCTATGTAGGAGACAGAGCTACTGGGTTGACTACAGAACCTTCCTTATGTGGTGCACTAGGCACTATCTCCCTCACGCTCATTCATACTACTTTTAGTGGTAAAAGAGTGTTGGTTGGTTCTGTTTTTGTGTTTGTCTTTACAGTCTGGGATAGACGTTGTGGGTTTTCAACCTCATGACTGTCAATGAAAGAAAGTCATTGGAGACTGAACCTGTATCATAGAACATATGGTAATAGAGAGAAAATGATTTACAATAGTGATTTCAAAAGATTTTACATGAAATAAGAAATCACTAATGTAGAAAGAAGTTTAATTTTTGTTTTTCAAAATGAATGAGTTTTTGATAAAACATTGATCACTTAGGGTAAAGTCTAAGTAATTCTCATTCATGTCAAAAGCTTACAAATATCTGCAACATAATGTTAACAAGATATCATTGACCGATACTTGTCAAGTACTTTAGATACTAATTGTTATGTTGCATAATCAATATACCACTGCACATATAAAACAATATGATTGTGCTTAGTGATAAGAGAGTTATAAATATGACGACTCTACTTATTCATATAAAATTGTAACTGCAGTTAGAGTGCCATACCATGTCCTTGACGATTGCTTGAGCAGTATACTAGTTCATACCAACCTAAAGTGAGATTGTGAAGAAGAGATTGCATAGTCCAATAGATCTGCAGCTGCAAAGTCCATGAACTGTGGTGCATTGACTTCCTCTTTTGACTCACCAACCAGGAGTACACTTGTACACATCTTACTAGAGTACAATTCCAAGTGTAATGTGCAGCAGGTGTCTGATATGTCGTAATATTCTCAAGTCTCGTCACTGGTGCTATATGTTAGATACTGCTTCCTGATAATAACCTAGCACAATATACAAAATTACAATGATAACATTTCCAGCTTGTAAACAGCCATATCCCTCAGATAAACCTTTGCTGTTATCTCCAAAGGTAACCAGGGGGCCAGCTTTCTCAACCACATTTGATAGCAGGGCTCTATCTCCGGTCATATGTCTTGATGATCCACTTGTCCAGAATCCACACTACCGGTTACACCTGTATACTGCCCTGCACTTCAAATGGATTAGACCTTCTTCGGAACCCAAACTTGGTTGGGCCCGGCATACTTGTAGAACTGTCCTTTGTCAGACAAAACAACATTTTTAATTTTAATGGTCTCAACATTCTCAATGACTGAACATTTGACCTTGTAAACAACCTTAACAAATTTCTGTTTAAGCTTAGGCACAAATGTCTCCTTTCTAGCCTTAGAAGGACTAGCAGTCTTAGACCTATCATGCTTCTTGTTATTCACATGCTGACGAGGAGTAGTCTTATCATTAGACACATGCTTACCATTAAAATAAGCATACATCATATTAAAAGCACAAGACATACAATTAGCAACACCACATGCTTTATGAGAGTGATTAATAGCAGGTAATTTATGCATGGTAGACATGGCATTATTGTTATCCAACTCATGTGTGTCTGAGTTAGTCTCAGTTGCTTTCACAACTTTGACTGGAACTTTCGACTCACTTGACTTGGAAACAATCTTCTCATTAGCATGATCCTCAGCACGTATTTCTTCTTGAATAACAGAAGAGGTCGCATCAAATGGTTCAGCAATTGATGCTTTATAGAGGGGTTCATCAACACCCTTAAGCACATGTGGTACTTCCCTCCCTTTAGCACATACATGAGGAGGGGAGTTTATGCCTAATTCTCCAATAGCAGCATTGTAATCATAACCTATTCCAGATGTTTGATTAACAGCTTGCTTACTGTAGAACTCTTTAGCCTTCGAACAAGAGTTGAAGTAGGCTCTAACCTTAGTCTCAAGACCGGTGATCTTGTCTTTGAGAATAGTTTCGAGTTTTCTATAACAGTCAACTCTATTCTCTAGAAAAGATACCTGTTCTTTTAATTTGTCTTGATTAATGTGCACAAGTCTTAATTCATTGACCTCTTTCTCAAGGTCTGTGATCTGTAAACTTAACAGTTCATTATCACGACGTGCACAATCTAAGTTACCTCTTAGATGATAAACCATTTCAGCATCAGAAAGTTTTACCTCTATTCTTGACGATGAAGCTTTTCCATCAATAGCCATAAGAGCAAGATTTCCTTCATCTTCATCTTCACTGTCAGTATCATCCCAGCTTCTTCCCTTTGCCAGATAAGCCCTTTCAGAGTTCTTTCTTACTTGCTTTGGCTTTCTACATTCTGTGGCAAAGTGTCCCAACTCATTGCAGTTATAGCATCTAATGGTGCTCCGATCAACCATCCCTGTTTTGTATCCACCACTGCTGGTGTTAGAGGATGAAGATCCACCTTTCTGGAATTTGTTGTAGTTGGACTTGTACTTAAGCTTGGGATTCCTCTTGAATCTGACATGGAAGAATCTCTTGACAATTTGGGCCATTGACTTGTCTTCCAATTGCTCCAGCTCTTCCAAGGAATAAAAATCATCACTTGATTGATTTGTAGTAGGAGGATCATATTCTGCTACTAACTCATTTTCCTCACCCTTGGAAAACTGTACCATTCTTTCTAACTGTTGAGATTGTTGTTGTTGTTGACCTTCAGTTACAAGTGCAGTAGATGTGCTGACCATTCTATCCTTTCCGTAGACTTCCTTCTGTTGAATCTGCTCCAACTCATAGGTTTTTAACACTCCATAGAGCCTGTCCAAAGAAATCTCACTCAGATCTCTAGCTTCTCTAATGGCAGTGATTCTATGTTCAAGATGAGCTGGCAGTGTTAAAAGGAACTTTTTGTTGACCACCCTGATTGAATAATACTTTCCATTGATGTTCAGGTTGTTGATCAACGTATTGTACCTCTCAAACACTTCAGTAATTCCTTCTCCTGGATTTGATTTGAAATGTTCATATTCAGAGGTTAGGATTTCCAACTTGTTCTCCCTAACTTCCTCTGTGCCTTCATTAATCACCTCAATAGTTTCCCACATGTGTTTGGAATTTTTACAGTTCATCACATGTCTGTTCATCAAGGGATCAAGGGAATCAATTAATATTAATTGAAGGCTGGCATCCATGGAGGCTTTTTCCTTCTCAGCAGGAGTAAAATCTTCAGGCTCTTTTGGATAGGTTCTAGCTTCAGTAGTCACCACACCATCTATTATTACCTCCGGTTCAATAATCATCGGAGTTTTTATACCCTTCTTTAACAAGTTTGAATATTTGGGATTTGCAACTTGTAAAAATAATAGCATCTTCTTCTTCCACATGATATAATTCTCTTTATCAAATTGTGGAATTTTAACGGTTCCAACTTTATGTGAAGTCATTATGAATTTTTGAATGAATAAAAATTCAAGGAGTTGAAAAATCACAAAAGTCTAGGATCTTGATTTGTTCGTTAATCAGAAGGCTCTGATACCAATTGTTAGGTCCCAATGTGTTTGTAGAAGGGGGGGTTGAATACAAACGTTACCAAATAATCGAATAAAATGCGGAATAAAAAATGTGAAACAAAATTCAAGTTAAATAAAAATATTATTAAACTTGAAAGGTGTTACAACAACTGTATCGATTACAAGGTATTAATCTCAAATCAATTATCACAAATCTAGAATAAATTCGACATGAACTTTTTCTATTTTTGCAATAATTAGAATCAAATGCTAAACGCGATTTGAGATTAAGTTCTAGGGATTTTGATCCGCTAGATTGTTACACAAGAACAAGATAAATAATTCTAGTGGTTTGGATTTAACATTAACAAACTAGAAATTGATCTTGAATTTCTGCAGAGAAGATGATTTTATATTTCAAGGCGGCTGCTCTTTTTTTCTTGACTTGTGTTTGAATGATAGATTCTTGAAAGAAGGTCTTCTGCTTCTTTTTAATCAACAAACCAATAGAATTGAATTGGCATGACAATCCTATAGCTGGCAAGACTTTCGGTAGGACAATTGAATGAACTAGCAAGACAATCTGAATGAACTAGCATGACAATCAGAATGAACTAGCAAGACAATTATCCTCCTAGAGTAACTTTCGGTATGACAATGGAAAATGGCCTAGCATGACAATCGGTATGACAATCCTGATTGTCATGCTAGTTCATTTTCAATTGTCTTGTTGATTTAATGCAGATTTTAATCCAATATAAATTCTGAAAATTCCTAAAATTAATTCAGAATTAATTAATCAATTAATTCAATTAATAAATAAATTATTCTTCACAGATATAATTTATTTTCTTAATTAAATTAGATGACTTAATTAATTAATAGAGAATTAATTATAGTCTTGAGCAGCAACCATTCTTCTGCAAATCTTCTGAAAATCACTGAAAATTATGAATCAATTCCACCACTTCAACGTTGACACTCGATGTACTGTCTGGTTCATGAGTGACTAACTTCCATGACGTTTCTTCATGTCTTGACTTTGACGCTTTGATTTTCTTCAGATTAAATCCTTGTAATTAATGATACTCTGACGAGATCTCTGTCACTTGATTAAATCCACGATCTTGATTTATATCACTGAGGCATGATCAACTTCTTGAACTTCTTCCAGTGAATTACCTCCTCAAGTCTGTAGATGAACCTTGTTTCTGAATCCTTTGACAGATATTACTTTGCGAGATCTATCTGACGGTCGATCCACTATTTACTTATTACATTCTTATTTGAGTTGAGTTGAATCCTCGAATATACAAATAGGCTATGACATATGACTTACAGTTTACCACCTCTCCCGTACAATAGGATCCGTAGTTACAAACAACAATGGTGTGGAGTAGTGTACATATGATCTTTTTCTTCCTCCCTGCTATTTCTCCCCCTTAGTTGAGGAATCCTCCAAACTATTACTTAAGCTTTTATCTCCCCCTTAAAGAAGGAATGTATGCCGTCGTCTGAAGGAGTTCTCATATTTCACTTGGTTGGAAAAGAAATAACAAGTAGTTTCTCTTTCTTCCTCACTCTGAGTGTGTGATTCTGTTTAGTGTACCTCACATGTGTTTCACTCTTCTCTCCACTCGTGTTTACACTCATTCTCACAAGTGTATCACTCTTCTCTCATAGCTCCATAATCCAGCTATACCTGCAAGGAAAATCACCTTAGCCATCCTTAAGGAGGTCACAGGTGGTGCAATGGGAGTTCACAAATCCCCATCCTTGTTAAACTCGTCAGATGAATCTGAGTCATAATTTACAAGTTGCTAGTTTCCCTTTTAGGGTTCCAGATTTGAATTCTGGGAAGGTAAACAATGATCCAACGAATTTAGCATAAAGATCAAAGTTCCCTTCTAATGTCCGTGAAGACATTTCCTTGTGACTTATCAGGTAATATCTGAATCATTGTCAACAAGTTGCCGATCTGCACCTATGTCAGATCCACTATCCGCAGATGCATCCAGGGGATTTAAGCCTGGGGAGGTAGACACTAACCACTGACATATGGCTTTTGGATCAGTATCCTCTCCTAACACCTGTAAAGGCAATTGGTCCACTAACGAACCTTGAACAATCGAATCTGACCTTAAAATGGTCGAAACTCTTGTTTCCGTCAACTCATCCTTTGTGTGTGTAACCTCTCCTTGTGCATCAAGAATTGATTATGTTTGAAGTGGTGACCCTACATCAGATACCTTGGCCGACAGGCAAAATTCAATAGACTCACCCTGTTGAGAGAATGAATCTAGTAACTGTTTTTGTGCCTTTTCAGCCATTACATCTTTTTGAGAAGATGTATGGGGGCTAGCAGTTGTCTCGGTTTAAATACTACTCATCTATGTATGAGACAGAGCTACTGGGTTGACTACAGAACCTTCCTTATGTGGTGCACTAAGGCACTATCTCCCTCACGCTCATTCATACTATATTTAGTGGTAAGAGAGTGTTGGTTGGTTCTGTTTCTGTGTTTGTCTTTACAGTCTGGGATAGACGTTGTGGGTTTTCAACCTCATGACTGTCAATGAAAGAAAGTCATTGGAGACTGAACCTGTATCACAAAATATATGGTAATAGAGAGAAAATGATTTACAATAGTGATTTCAAAAGATTTTACATGAAATAAGAAATCACTAATGTAGAAAGAAGTTTAATTTTTGTTTTTCAATATGAATGAGTTTTTGATAAAACATTGATCACTTAGGGTAAAGTCTAAGTAATTCTCATTCATGTCAAAAGCTTACAAATATCTGCAACATAATGTTAACAAGATATCATTGACCGATACTTGTCAAGTACTTTAGATACTAATTGTTATGTTGCATAATCAATATACCACTGCACATATAAAATAATATGATTGTGCCTAGTGATAAAATAGTTATAAATATGACGACTCTACTAGTTCATATAAAATTATAACTTCTGTTAGAGTGTCATACCATGTCCTTGACGATTGCTTGAGCAGTATACTAGTTCATACCAACCTAAAGTAAGATTGTGAAGAAGAGATTGCATAGTCCAATAGATCTGCAGCTGCAAAGTCCATGAACTGTGGTGCACTGACTTCCTCTTTTGACTCACCAAACAGAAGTACACTTGTACACATCTTACTAGAGTACAATTCCAAGTGTAATGTGCAGCAGGTGCCTGATATGTCGTAATATTTTCAAGTCTCGTCACTGGTGCTATATGTTAGATACTGCTTCCTGATAATAACCTAGCACAATTTACAAAATTTCACTGATAACATATCCAGCTTGCAAACAGCCATATCCCTCAGATAAACCTTTGCTGTTATCTCCAAAGGTAACCAGGGGGCCAGCTTTCTCAATCCACATTTGATAGCAGGGCTCTATCTCCGGTCATATATCTTGATGATTCACTGTCAAGAATCCACACTTCCGGTTTCACCTGTTTTAATGCCCTGCAACACAAATGGATTAACCCTTCTTCGGAACCCAAACTTAGTTGGGCCCGGCATACTTGTAGAACTGTCCTTTGTCAGGCAAAATAACATTTTTAATTTTAATTATCTCAACTTTCTCAATGACTGAACATTTGACCTTGTAAACAGCCTTAACAAATTTCTGTTTAAGCTTAGGCACAAATGTCTCCTTTCTAGCCTTAGAAGGACTGGCAGTCTTAGAACTATCATGCTTCTTGTTATTCACATGCTGACGAGGAGTAGTCTTATCATTAGAAACATGCTTACCATTAAAATAAGCATACATCATATTAAAAGCACAAGACATACAATTAGAAACACCACATGCTTTATGAGATTGATTAACAGCAGGCAATTTATGCATGGTAGACATGGCATTTTTGTTATCCAACTCATGTGTGTCTGAGTTAGTCTCAGTTGCTTTCACAACTTTGACTGGAACTTTCGACACACTTGACTTGGAAACAACCTTCTCATTAGCATGATCTTCAGCACGTATTTCTTCCTGAATAACAGAAGAGGTCGCATCAAATGGTTCAGCAATTGATGCTTTATAGAGGGGTTCATCAACACCCTTAAGCACATGTGGTACTTCCCTCCCTTTAGCACAGACACGAGGAGGGGAGTTTATGCCTAATTCTCCAATAGCAACATTGTAATCATAACCTATTCCAGATGTTTGATTAACAGATTGCTTATTGTAGAACTCTTTAGCCTTCGAACAAGAATTGAAGTAGGCTCTAACCTTAGTCTCAAGACCGGTGATCTTGTCTTTGAGAATAGTTTTGAGTTTTCTATAACAGTCAACTATATTCTCTAGAAAAGATACTTGTTCTTTTAATTTGTCTTGATTAATGTGCACAAGTCTTAATTCGTTGACCTCTTTCTCAAGGTCTGTGATCTGTAAACTTAACAGTTCATTATCACGACGTGCACAATCTAAGTTACCTCTTAGATGATAAACCATTTCAGCATCAGAAAGTTTTACCTCTATTCTTGACGATGAAGCTTTTCCATCAATAGCCATAAGAGCAAGATTTCTTTCATCTTCATCTTCACTGTCAGTATCATCCCAGCTTCTTCCCTTTGCCAGATAAGCCCTTTCAGAGTTCTTTCTTACTTGCTTTGGCTTCCTACATTCTGTGGCAAAGTGTCCCAACTCATTGCAGTTATAGCATCTGATGGTGCTCCGATCAACCATCCATGTTTTATATCCACCACTGCTGGTGTTAGAGGATGAAGATCCACCTTTCTGGAATTTGTTGTAGTTGGACTTGTACTTAAGCTTGGGATTCCTCTTGAATCTGACATGGGAGAATCTCTTGACAATTTGGGCCATTGATTCGTCTTCCAATTGTTCCAGCTCTTCCAAGGAATAAAAATCATCACTTGATTGATTTGTAGTAGGAGGATCATATTCTGCTACTAACATATTTTCCTCAGCCTTGGAACACTGTACCATTCTCTCCAATTGTTGAGATTGCTGTTGTTGTTGACCTTCAGCTACAAGTACAGTAGATGTGCTGACCATTCTATCCTTCCCGTAGACTTCCTTCTGTTGAATCTGCTCCAACTCATAGGTTTTTAACACTCCATAGAGCCTGTCCAAAGAAATCTCACTCAGATCTCTAGCTTCTCTAATGGCAGTGATTCTATGTTCAAGATGAGTTGGCAGTGTTAAAAGGAACTTTTTGTTGACCTCCCTGATTGAATAATATTTCCCATTTATGTTCAGGTTGTTGATCAACGCATTGTACCTCTCAAACACTTCAGTAATTCCTTCTCCTGGATTTGATTTAAAATATTCATACTCAGAGGTTAGGATCTCCAACTTGTTCTCCCTAACTTCCTCTGTGCCTTCATTAATCACCTCAATAGTTTCCCACATGTGTTTGGAATTTTTACAGTTCATCACATGTCTGTTCATCAAGGGATCAAGGGAATCAATTAATATTAATTGAAGGCTGGCATCCAAGGAGGCTTCTTCCTTCTCAGCAGGAGTAAAATCTTCAGGCTCTTTTGGATATGTTCTAGCTTTGGTAATCACAACATCATCTACTATCACCTCTGGTTCAATAACCATCGGAGTTTTTAGGACCCTTCTTTAACAAGTTCAGATATTTGGGATTTGCAACTTGTAAAAATAATAGCATCTTCTTCTTCCACATGATATAATTTTCTTTATCAAATAGTGGAATTTAACGGTTCCAACTTTTTGTGAAGTCATTATGAATTTTTGAATAAATAAAATTCAAGGAGTTGAAAAATCACAAAGTCTAGGATCTTGATTTGTTCGTTAATCAGAAGGCTCTGATACCAATTGTTAGGTCCCAATGTGTTTGTAGAAGGGGGGGGGGGTTGAATACAAACAGTACCAAATAATCGAATAAATGCGGAATAAAAAATGTGAAACAAAATTCAAGTTAAATAAGAATATTATTAAACTTGAAGGGTGTTACAACAACTGTATCGATTACAAGGAATTAATCTCAAACCAATTATCACAAATCTAGAATAAATTCGACATGAACTTTTTCTATTTTGCAATAATTAGAATCAAATGCTAACGCGATTTGAGATTAAGTTCTAGGGATTTTGATCCGCTAGATTGTTACACAAGAACAAGATAAAGATTTCTAGTTGATTGGATTTAACTTTGCAATCTAGAAATTGATCTTTGAAATAAGCAGATGAAAAATGAAATATTTGCTGCGGCTGCTGTGTTCTTGTTTTTTTGTTTGTTGGATAATTTAGTTGTCTTTCTGCTGCTTCTTTGTCTTTTTAAATCATTCACCAGAATTGAATTGAATTGGAAGACAATCCTATAGCTGGCAAGACTTTCGGTAGGACAATGGATTGAACTAGCAAGACAATCAGAATGAACTAGCAAGACTTTCGGTATGACAATCAATTGTCATACCGATTGTCATAGTAGTTCAAATAGTTTGTCTTGCTGAAATTAAATAGATTTAAATCCTAATAATAATTCTGATAAGACAATACTTTTGAATTAGCATGACTTTCGGTATGACTATTGATTGTCATACCGATTGTCATACTAATACAATCAGTTGTCTTGTTGAATTAAACAGATTTTAAACCAATTTAAATTCTGAAAATTCTTAATATTAATTCAGAATTAATTAATCAATTAATTCAATTAATCAAATAAATTAATCTTTGCAGATATAATTTATTTTCTTAATTAAATTATATGACTTAATTAATTAATAGAGAATTAATACTAACCTTGAGCAGCAACCAATCTTCTGAATATCTTCTGAAAATCACTGAAATTATGAATCAATTCCACCACTTCAATGTTGACACTCGATGTACTGTCTGGTTCATGAGTGACTAACTTCCGTGATGTTTCTTTATGTCTTGACTTTGACACTTTGATTTTCTTCAGATTAAATCCTTGTAATTAATGATACTCTGACGAGATCTTTGTCACTTCATTAAATCTACGATCTTGATTTATATCACTGAGGCATGATCAACTTCTTGAACTTCTTCCAGTGAATTAACTCCTCAAGTCTGTAGATGAACCTTGTTTCTGAATCCTTTGACAGATATTACTTTGCGAGATCTCTGTGACGGTAGATCCACTATTTACTTATTATATTCTTATTTGAGTTAAGTTGAATCCTCGAATATACAAATAGGCCTATGACATATGACTTACAATAATCAGCTGAGTCGTCGGACCTTGCTCGAAGTCCTGACTGCTTTTGAAGAGACAATTGCCCCCACCTGTTGTGTTGGGATGCTTGTAGTGGCAGAGCCAGAGTCACATCCAAGAGAGGGCCAAATTATACTACTAATATATTTTATAACAGAAATTTTAAGATACACGAATAAAATACTAAGAAAAATATATCTCAAAATGACATTAAGATCACTTATTTTTAGATTGTATGCTTAGATCAAAACAATTATTCAAGTTATAAAATTAGCTGCAGATTTAAGAGGGAAGATAATAGATTAAGGGAATGTTTGACAAATTTTATAATTCAACTTAATGACTTATAAGCCCGTAATAACTTATCGACTAGTATTTGTAGACCTAAATTATAAGTTGAATTTATAACTTATAAGTTGAACATACTTTTTTTCTCAGCTTATTTTAATTTTTTACTTTTTTTATTAATTTTAATTTTAAAAAGATATTTTTTAAAATGTTAATCTAACTTAAAATTTAAGAATTAAGATAATTTTATTTAAAAATTCT